>NC_142592.1:63562626-63714538 GCF_965207765.1 Zootoca vivipara | reverse complement strand
CAGAAGCGGTCCTCAGGTTGCGGAAACCTCGGGAGCCAACCGGACCTCCAGAGCAGATCCCATCCGCAACCAGAGGTACCACTGTATATGTGTTGGAAGCCACCCAGAGTGGAACAGTTCTTTCCCCCAAGGAACCTGTATTTGCAGGGTGGGAAGTGGGTAAATTTGGTTGAAAAATCAATAAAAGATATTTTTGAAAACCCAGTGTTCAGTTATGGTTGTGAGGAACATTGTGGTCATGAGTGTCTGTGCCTGGAAGAAGGGAAAGGGTCACTCTGGAAGGTGCTTGGCTAATGCAGTTGGTCATTTTGGATGTGCCAGAAGAACACCTTTCTGAGGGCTGACTCGGGTAGGTTTCCTTTTTCCTTTTTAGGTTGGGATACAAAGCATGCATATTTGGAAGCAGGTTCTTACTGAAAATTAATGAGGCTTGCGAACGAGGAAGTGTGGTTGAGAATTGAGGGTGTTGGGTTGCTCCCCCACCCTACTCAACTGGATCGGGGCAGGTTACATCATTTCCTTATCTCATGTTAAGCTGCAAGAGAGTTGAGTTGGCCAAGACCACCCAATGAGACTCCGGGATAAGCAGGAATTTGAACCCAACCGTTGCATGGCAACTTTCGCTATACTGCTTGGCTTCCAGTGGGTGGACTGGAAGATCCCCCTGCCAGCTTTTTGTGCGTTCCCCCCTTATTTATTGGAATAAATAAGTGGCATTTTGTTAATGTTCTGGTGTCTTCTAGATATATGTGTGTGTGTTTTCTTTTGGCTTCTTGTCAGTATCAGGCTGGCTTTGTGATTTTAAATATCGGGGGGAGGGAGAGCTCATTTTCGGATAATAAGAGTTTACAATAGTCCTTATACTGTGTAAAGTACTTTTTTCTGTGTTAGCTTTTGGTCCGCCCCTCCCGCCCCCCCCCCCGCCCTGTATGTGTGCCACTCTAACTCGGTCTGACAGACGCAATTGGGAATACCAAGGAGGAAATGGCAGGTTTCGCCCAGTCAGCTTTGCTCAGGAAGTCTCCGTGCCATAGGAAGGGAGAGAAACTCACCTTTCATTTCCCCTCAAGTCCGGCATGTTCAGATTAACTTTAAAGGAGAACGTGGTGCTGTTTGGTGGAGTTGGCCTCCAATAACGCTTTGCCTCTGCGTGGAGCCCATCTCAGCAGGCGCTGCTGAGTCCCTGGCCAGGAAAGCTCTTTTAGCTAAGCTGCTGGGTATCCTATTGCAAATTAAATACGAAACAAAGCAATGCTTGATTTTGTATGGGAAAACTTGAAAGCATCCATTAAAGAGGCTTTTATTTCTCTGCCATGTGCCTTGAAAGCCACAGCGGCACCGAAGGTGCAACGTTTTCTAGCTTTTTTTGGGGGGGGGAGAAAACAGTATCCGCCAAATGACGGAATTTGCATGCGTAGCAAATATATATATATGTTGTTAGTGCAGAAGCCAGTGTTTCAAGAATTGGAAGCGCTGCAGAGAGGAAACAATTTTCTACATGATTTTGGGTTTTGTGAACCTGACCAAATCTTCTTAAACAGCAAAACGACGAAATAGAATGACATTTGGTGAAATAAGACCTGCTGGGTTTTAGTAATAACACCATAGTTATTATTACTTAAGAAAAGTGTGTACTGCCTTTCCATTTATTAGAGAAAATCATCAAGGTGTCTTACAAAACAACAACAACACCCTCACAAAATACTAAAATAAAAAACAGACTGAAACAAGGACCAGATGGCAGTACTTAATTATAAGATTGATATATTTCCTTAGGGTGTTCAAAGTGTTTCATCAACATTGCTTAAGTAATTCCTCACTGACCAGGCTCCAGACCCAGATTCAGACCTGATCATGCCATGGGATTATGCCCTTCTGGATAATTGTGCAATGCACAGTGATCTCAAGTGTATTTGTTTGGTTTGTGGTTTTTTTGGAAGCACATAGTAAAATATGTGATTGATACTGAAGGGAGACTTTCCTCCTCACCCGAAATAACCCATGTTTGCCGACCTTTAGGGCATATTTACATTTTTCTCTGTAGAGAACTGTTTGTTAGGAAAGGCAGAAACTTTCTGTATTTTGCTTTTTGTTAGAGATACAGAATGTGAGGCTGATCATCCTTTTTTTTTCTGGATGTGAAGGAAATCTGCAGACCCTGACTCAGGATAAGACCCCTTGGTTCAGCGGTTACTGTACTTCTGTCTACTACCTCACCACCTAACCTCAGGTGGTGGGAGGACATTTTTTTGTGAAAAGCTTTAAGGACGTAGTTGAAAAGCAAAACCATGGTTTCGTAGAATTGGAAGGAATCCTGAGGATCATCTAGTCCAAGCCCCTGCAAATCAGGAATATGCAGTGTGTCCCATACGGGGATCAAACCTGCAACCAGTGGCACTGCTGCTAGGAGGCTGTGTTACTGTGCCCCACTAGGGCAGGCCACTCCTCTTGAAAAGCAAATGCGAAAATTCCAAATAAATCAACCTACAGAAAAATGTAAGGGAAACTGAGGCCAAGAGGGAGTTTTTAATCCACCTTGCAGAAGTGAAAAGTGAGGCTGTAATAGACACTTACTGGTGATAACCCTGTAACGTTCTAATTCTACATTACACATAGGATGTAGGATGGATGTCCGTGCCGATAGGCCATGTGCCTATCTGTTGGTGCAGTTAATTGCACTGCAAGATGTCCTTCATAGAGGAAGGTTTAGAAGTTGAATGCACGGGACTGGTCTGCAGTTTTACACCCTCCTGAGCCTGCACATTCGACAGCAAAGCAAATATGAGTGATAGCAAATGAATACGATTATTTATTCACGGATTTATAAGCTGCACTTTTGTAATAAAATAAAAACAACAAGGTGGGACGCAACATATTAAAAACAGAGTTGGCAAAGATATCTAAGAACTTAATTTTAAAACGTTAGTAAAGACTGATTGGGTTACAAAGAAAATGCATGTTGCAAAGGCCTGCCCAAACAAGAAAGTATTCAGGAAAGGGAGGGGTGGTGCCTTTCTAGCCCCTGCTGGCTAGGAGTTCCATAGGGCAGGGTCAGCCAGACTAGAGGCTCAGTGTGAATTCAGTTACTCTAAACCGACAGTAGCCAACATGGTGCCTGTTGGATTACAACTCTTAACAATTGGCTATACTGGCTCCGGCTGATGACTTTCCTTGCTCCAAACAATATATGCACCTCTTTAACCTGGCCTTTCATACCCAAGATATGTGTTTTTGGGATCCACCCTATTCCCGTGGCTGTTAATTTGTTTTAAACTATTTTCAATGTTGAATTTTAAATGGTTGTAAGCAACCTGGGACACGGGTGGTGCTGTGGGTTAAACCACAGAGCCTAGGGCTTGCCGATAAGAAGGTCGGCGGTTTGAATCCCCGCGGCGGGGTGAGGTCCCGTTGCTCGGTCCCAGCTCCTGCCAACCTAGCAGTTCGAAAGCACGTCAAAGTGCAAGTAGATAAATAGGTACCGCTACAGCGGGAAGGTAAACGGCGTTTCCGTGTGCTGCTCTTGTTCTCCAGAAGCGGCTTTGTCATGCTGGCCACATGACCTGGAAGCTGTATGCCAGCTCCCTTGGCCAACAGAGTGAGATGAGCGCTGCAAGCCCAGAGTCAGTTACGAGGTCAGGGGTCCCTTTACCTTTAACCAACCTGGGACCTGCTGGTGAAGGGCGGGAAATAAATTGATGCTGTTGTTACATTGTCTTTGTAGTTGTTGTTTTCTATACAGTTCAACAATATTTCAATATGTCCTGATATAAATGTCTGCATCCAAGTCTGATCACTGGTGCTGACTTGCTAAAAACATCGGTGGCATTTCTCTAGTCATATTAATATCGAGCCCACATGCTGTATATTATCTCTGTATAATATTTGTCATCTCTGTATGACTCCACATGTCATTTATATTCCAGTAGCACATTTTCAATATTATTGAACAATAATTAGGCATTTTATCTAGCAAACATTGAACTTGGGGAGAATATTTTGATGCGAATATTTTCTAATATTGTATGGTCTGTGGCTGATCTTTTCTTCTCTACCACAAACATGTAACACCTGTTGTAAAAGAACTGTACACTATTTCCAAATTTCTTAGTTCAAAGTTGCTACATACCTCTTCAGTTGAAACACGTTATTGGCTAGGTCCTCTCAGAAGGGTTTGACTTAGAATTTTCCTACCCGTAGAATGGCAACAAAACAAATGCGAGGCTACTTTTCTTGGCAATTGTGACATTCAAAGCGACAGTATTCATTTGTTGGAAAAATAACCTCTGCTGCGCTTGTTCTGGCCAATGCAAAGTAATCAAAGTTTGTTCTATGGTGCTTTCCTCAATTGGGACCTGTGTGGCTTTGGGAGCAGCGAAGGAGGAAGAACACCCGTGTTTGGGAGCTACCCATGCAGAGTTGTGTAAGAGCATGTGCTATTTAAGCATTTCACAACATGCAAGTTGGCACCGATGCCTGTGAAACACACAATTATTCTGAGGTGGCGCCTGTAGTTTACTAAAGGCTAGGTGGACAGATACTTTCAGATTCTCTAAAGTTCGTATTTCTAGAGCTTTTGGGCCAACTTGCAGGATGGAGAGATGAAAAACATCATCCTTGGTCTCTCCCAAATTGTCCTGCTGTGCAAATCAATTGTTGTGGTGTAGATTTCTGTTGTTGCAAAGAAGTGTTGTGGCCAGAGGGGAGCTTTTGGCATGTGGTGGGCAGCAGGAGTTTTTAGGTGGACCACCATAACTGGAGTCTGTGTTGGAAAGACAGCCTTGCAGGTTGCCTGACAATGATGTTGTAAGGGATGCCATGGGTCCTCTATGCCAGCAGTGGGAAATCATGAAGACATAGGTGTATTTTCATGTTAAGGGCTGGAGGGGAATGGGTGTTGTTATTTTTAAAGGCTGGGTCCAGGAAATGGTCTTGAAAGCAACACAGGCCTGTCCCTGCTTGGATGAGAGACCATCCAGAAACCACATTGAAGCTTCTTCAGAGGCAAAACAGCATATAAGCGTGAAGAATGCAAGTACAGTGGTACCTCTACTTACGAATTTAATGCGTTCTGAACGCACATTTGTAAGTCGAAAAAATTTGTAAGTCGAATCCCATAGGAATGCATTGGGAGAATAAATTCGTAAGTCGAGGCAACCCTATCTAAAAATTCATAAGTAGAAAAAATCCTATCTAAACCGCATCCAAGATGGCGGACGGAGCTCCATTCGTAAGTAGAAACATTTGTAAGTAGAATTATTCGTACGTAGAGATACCACTGTAGATTCTTCTTTGTTAGCAATATTCCTGAGTTCTCAGGGCATCTTACAGCAAGGAGTTAGTATGCAGGTGACAGTCATCTCTATTTGTCTCTGTCATCTAAATCAAATGAGGCCACGCAGATGTGGCTTGGCTGTAGCATTGAGCTGGATAAATTCAAGCTAATATCCCAGCAAGATGGAGCTGCTGTGGGTTGGTGGCTTGCGTGTCTGGGAGTTGGGTTAGAGTCCTGTTCTGTGCACACTTGCGCATGCATATGTGCACACACAAAGGAACAGATCCATAGCTTGGGAACATTTCTAGATCGAGCTTCATGCTCTGATAAGCTCCAGGCTAGATTACTGAAATGCACTCTACTTGGGGCTGCCCTTGAAGATGGTTTGGAGGCTACCCAGCTGGTGCAAAATGCAGAGACCAGAGTGACTGGTGCTCAGAACCTTAAAAAACAAACAAACAGTGGTTCAGAATAGTCTGAGCCAGCTGACTATACCCACTGAACCATACTCAAGGTTTTAGAGCTTACGTAGAAATCTCTGAGTGAGTTTGGACCCAGTTTTCCGATGGAGCACCTCTATCAGCATTAATCTGCCTGGGCTTTAAGACCAGCCAAGGAGGCCTCCCTTCTTATTCCATCATCAAGCAAATCTCAAGGTGTTTTGGGTCAGGATAGGACTTACTAGTGGTGGCGCTGACTTTTCCCCTGAGGTGTATCTGGTTCAGCCGAAAACCCTTCTATTCCTCCAGGCTTTTGGTGGGAGTGAGAGATATTGTGCCACCTGATAAGTGGTACATATAGGAAGCAGATTACTTATTTAAAGAATGCATATACCACTGAACCGTGATTGTCTCTAAGCAGCTTGCAAAGACACCACAAACAAAAGATATACGCTCTAAAAAGATTTAAGATGGGCATGCTTTTATTGACTGGTTTTGTTCTGTGTTTTGCGTTTGCTTTATTTGAATGTGACTTGGCCCTGAGATTGTTTGCCATGAAGGGCAAGGCTATCAATTCGATAAACAAATAAAATTCAATAACCGATTCCACAGAATGAGAGCCGCAGAACAGATGAAGCTCTGTCTGAAAAATAGTGCAACCCATTTGAGGGGGGTTTGTTTTATGCTTTGAGCACCCGTGTGTGAGAAAATTATCTTACCCTGTGTGTTTTAAAACCTTTGCACCATTGGTTGTTCAAATGAAAAGTAAAATTTTCATTCACTTGCATTATATGGTTTCAAGCAATATGCTATTAAACCAGTAGAGGGCACTGTTGTAGCACTGGTGGCTGTTGGAGTTGTCATCAGAGTTGGTTGTGGGGATTTTTTTGCTACACCCCCCCCCTCCAGTTTTGGAAAGCGTTTAATGTTCTCTCTGTAATTAAATTCAGTTCCCTGAATAATTAGCAATGGAGCCTTATTCTTTGTGCCATTGCTGTGGATAGTGTTGTTTTTCAGCCTGTTTGTCTTCACTCAATGGAAAACACTGTTGCTCATCTAAATGTAGAGGTTTTGTTGCACGCTCTCTATCAGCTAAGCACTATCTAAGGCGGAAATACTAAACTTTATGTATCGTTTAGGTGCCTAGAGTGAAAAACAGAGGTGCAGAATTCCTGCAGGCACTTTTGCAACGATGCTCTTAATGTACATTTGTTTGTCTTGGCGTTCAGATGTTCGAGTAATACCGGGGAATATTCTGTGTATGAAGAGGCACAGAATTGTACATGTGCAGAACACATATATGGTTTTTAATTAAGTGAGAAAGCGAAATGCCCTCTGCTCTTACCTGGCACACTTTCCCTTCTAATTTGCTTCATCTGCATTTTTTGCAGAGCAGTTATACAATATTGTTCAAGGCGTTCAGCATACTGAAATCTAAATTATACTACACCCAAGCGTAATTAACACTTGTTTAATGAACAGCATAAGTAGTTATTATGGCTATAAACTAGTTCACTTTGAGGCATCTAAATTCCCCTAAACAGCCTATTATTAATAATTTCAAAAAAATATTGGTGCTACGCCCTCCCCCTCCCCAGGGTATGCCAGAATAGCACATAGTGTCTTACGGGCTTGAAGAGGATACAGCACACTTAGATCTCGTGGCACATTTTTTACATCATTGCAACATTCACTATAACCTTAAGAGGGTTTTTAAAAATAAAATAAAAAATCAGAAGTTTTGCTACAAGTCAATCTTTTGATTTATAACTGCTGCAGGATTAATTTTTGCAGAAAGGTTCTGTTATCTCCCCCTCTCTTAGCTTAAAGAAAAACTTTTCAAAATACAGTAGCTGAACTCTGCTCCAGAGAAGTTTTGACAATGCGATTGAGGTGGATGACCTCTGGACAGCGAATTCTCTTGCATTTCCTCTGCGAGCTTTTAATAAATGAGGCATGGAGGAAGCTGTTTAGATCATAAGCACGGAAACTAAAAGTAGAAAGAATTAACCAAATATTATTCTTCCGGAATCTCAGCCTGTGCCCCCAACAGTATAAAGAGAACATTTCATGGGAACGGACAGAAGCTTGAAAGTGCAGCAGGAGATAGTTCTAGGAAATCCCCAAATTGGACCATAGGCTGTTCGAATAGGGTGCTCTGAGCTCTTGTACCTTTTATGAAAGTCACATATGCTCTTAGAACACTTTGCAATTGGAACTTGGTTCTTTTGTGCTGTTTCCCCCCAAATAAAATGCATAGCGTTTTAAGAAGACCTCTCTAGCTTTTCCCCCCCAAACGAAAACAAAGGCTTTTGTTTTTACCCATTTTCCGATTGCAAGGAAAAAATGCTTTCTTTGGGAAAAGTTGGAACTGCTTTCAGATTTTAATTAAACGGACTTTGGGTTTGTTTGTTTTTAAAAACTGTCAGATAGTTACGGAAGAACACTTTGCACCTTGTTCAAGACTCTGCTTCTTGTGGCACCCTAGGGACAGGGTTATTTTTATTTTATTTTGCAGGGTGCCTGGGCATCTGATGGGATTGGTAACTTTTCACTTAGGACTCCACACAGACTCTTCAAGTTTAGCAAGCTTCATGGTTTTTTCTTTATTTTTATTTTTCCCCTCCTTTGATAAATTTCTGTTCTCTATGAGTAAATGGTAGTATATGTCATTCTGGGTTAGGTGGAAGAGTGAAGGTAAATTCCTATTTCATCCAATACATTAATACTCATGTACTGTTCTATATCATCTCTGTGTTATCTCTGTGTGTCTATTTCCCCCCACAAGGGGCTATCGTAGGATTGGTTGTGTGGTATGTGTGTGTGTGTGTGTGTGTGTGTGTGTGTGTGTGTGTGTGTGTGTTAAGTCCAGACTGTTCGTATTTGACAAGGTCAAGATAAGTTTTATCTCCCTAGATAAGTCAAGTGCTTTGCGATCAATACTGTTACAGTAAAATACAGTGGCCATATTTATTGCCAAGATTCTAATGAATTTTTAAAGCTTTCAGGAATCTGTCTTTGGTAAGTACCTTGTTTGGAGAGAGAGAGAGAGAGAGAGAGAGAGAGAGAGAGAGAGAGAGAGAGAGAGAGAGAGAGAGAGAGAGAGAGAGAGAGAGAAGCAGCTGGCAACTTAAAATATATACCAACATGAAAGGCTCCTCATGCATAGTTTTTTAAACTGAGTTGCTTGAATCTTTAATGAATAATTATGAGCTCATTCCCCAAAATGCTCCCCGACATTGTGAAAAAGGCTGTCATGGGTGACGTGGATTTTTCTGTTATTGCATTGAGTGTAAGAATTGAACTTCCTTTTCCATTGTCATTCCCTTACCTGCCTCTCTTTGAACCTGCCACGTCACTATAAACAAACCAATCATCTTTTTATAACTTCCGTCTTTATAATTTAATACCTCTGTCCAAAACTTTATAGCTAAATATGTTTGTGATTCAGGAAATTTTTTATTTTTCTTTACTGTCTTCATTGCACATAGTGTTGTGGTTTTTTTTGTGGGAGTGTTTCAAATTTAGCGTTCAGGTATTGCGGAGAAATGGTTCAGTAACTGGTAAAAATGATTCCTGGCTAAAACATCCAGTTTAGTCAGCTCCGTGTTTCAACCTTTTGCCAAGCCTTCCAAGCGCTGTTCATGCAACTATTTCCATTCCTATCCTGCTGTTCTGCCCATGGCATTGGAAGTGGCTTGAGTTGTCCCCAGAACAGCTATGCGTAAAGACAGAGATGGAAGACAGTGTCACTCTGCACTCAGCACCTGGCAGATTTTGCCACATGAGTAAGAATCTCTCGGCTCGGGCGCCGCTATGTGCATCTTCCTCCACTCGCCCCCATCTGTTTTATGGGCATAATGGGTTTGCCATCTGCATAACTGTTTTATTCCCAGAAATTAAAATCAGTATTACTTAATGTGATCATGTTGGGAGGCAACTACGTAGCTTCAGCTCATTGTTACCACCGAGGTTTGATACCTGACACTTTTAATTTAATTTAATTAGGAAGTCAGAACCCCATCTTGGTGGTTCATTAAGGGGATTATTCCTCAAAGTTATTGCTTCCTTGATGGAGAATAACAATATCACTCGCAATGGCTGGTGTTGCTCCCCTAATTATACTACTTTTCTACTATTTTTCTCTCCAGGGCTTTGTACTCAAGTCTCTTAGTTAAATGTTTTTAAATAGAGGAAGATGTAAACTTCTGGTGCTGTGGATTCATGAGTACCGTGTCTGCACATAGCAAACCATTCCTTCGTTTTGCTTACTCACTTAAAAGGCATTCAGAATTTGCGGCCCATTTACCTGCATGTAGGTGCAGTTCCCTGTGTGGTAGACCTGGGAGAGGGCTGGCCAAAAGTGAGCTGACCAGTCTTGTGTGGTCTTCTCTCGTTGTTGTTTTTTGCTTTACTATGATCCCTGAGACCCACTGCTGTGTGTTTTAAATTTACAAAGTGATGATGTCACCAGGGAACTCCTCACAGTTCAGGCAAAACTATCTGTGCCGTTCTCTGAAAGCATGCATTCTAGCTCAAGGGCATGAGGACCTGCTTGCTGAAGGAGACCCAAGTCCTGCAGCCAACAGGTCTAGGCGGTCCACCCGAAATCGGGCAGTTGACCACCACCTACTTAGCGTAGACCCACACACATCATTGTGCGCACAGACCAAACGTTGTGCACATTGCCTCTGGAGCAAAGTTTTT
Source organism: Zootoca vivipara (assembly GCF_965207765.1). Classification (NCBI taxonomy): domain Eukaryota; kingdom Metazoa; phylum Chordata; class Lepidosauria; order Squamata; family Lacertidae; genus Zootoca; species Zootoca vivipara. The sequence goes on along the minus strand of NC_142592.1, from coordinate 63,704,119 downwards.
GCGGGGTTAAGGAGTTGTTGATGAGGACTTCTGGGATTGGGCAGGAACTTAATGAGCGGGTGGGGAACCAAATACCACCAGACTGTTTTGCCAAAGTTATCTTTTGTAACACAGCGCCTTAATCCAATATTCAGAAAAAAACGAGAGCTTTAAAAATAGGAACAATCGTCCTTTTCAAAATGTAATGAGTTTTCTTAATTTACCCCAAAGTATCTGGTGTCTGTGACTCAGGGAAAAAAAGAGGGTCCTTATCTCTTAAAGGGGGGCAGATAGCATTGCAGAAAAGGTGACAACTTTTCCCCCCTCTCCCCCCACCTCTTTCCTTGGAGAACATTTTAATTCCACTTTAATCAGCCTGCCAATGAAAGCACACTTGGCTTTCAAGGGGGAAACAAATCAAAATGTGCATTTTATCACTCTGAAGGCAGAGCTCATGCGCTCACAACCGATGAACTCCGAAGGAATGACACCACCAACGTGAGCAGGCCGCTTTGCTTGTTGGCTTTGTGCTATCAAAGAATACAACATCCCCCACCCGACACTTGCTATCTTTTCCTACCACACCCACTGTTTTGACTGTCATCCTTAATCACTAGGCCTTTCAAAGGAAGATGGCTCATAATTGTTGCTAATGGTTAAAATAAAATAAAAGTGGAGATAAGTAGTGATCCTGGTGTGCTTTCTTAAATTTATATGCTGCTGCTGTGTTCGTAACTATAGTTCGACAATGCTAGCAAAGACAAGGGACAGAGAAGGAGAGGTTGCTAAGAAACACCACCATTGTCACAGGATGGAGCCTCTCAAAGGGCATGTCACAGGGTCAATCTTATTAAAATAAACTTTATTTTCCTCCAGAATAGAGGACACTTAGGTTCAGTATTGTTTTGTGCAGGAAGGGACTCTCTCCCCCTGTTCAGATGTGTCTGTTCTGCTGAGAGAAGAGAACCCAGGTGAAACCAAAGTTTTTTGAGGGCTGTAGGTGCCTGAGTGCTCAAGACAAGTTGCTCACTTGTTTTCAGGATGCGGAAATCTGTAGGAGGAGGGTTACTTTAAAAAAACAAACCACTTTTAAGTAGTCAATAAGGGTCAGACAGAAACACTACACCAGCATCCCCAAACTGCGGCCCTCTAGATGTTTTGGCCTACAACTCCCATGATCCCTAGCTAACAAGACCAGTGGTCAGGGATGATGGGAATTGTAGTCCAAAACATCTGGAGGGCCGCAGTTTGGGGATGCCTGCACTACACTGTGATTGCTGTTTAAAAGTGCAATAATGTACCCAAGCTGGAATTTTTCTAGTGGGTGAAGTTGCCTTTAGAACGATGCCGGCCCAACTAGTTCACAATTCTTCACTCACAGTTGCCAACCAAGCAGGACCTGAACGCAGAATTCCCCTTTGGCGTTCCCAGCAACTGATATTCAGAACCATCCTTTGGGCTGAGCTGGCTTGATGAACCAATGCTGTTGAATACATACTGGGCAATTTCATTTGTGTGTGTTCTTTAAAACAGCATCCTCTTCAAGGCAAAGGGAGCCCCACACCCCATATGCCCCCATGCAGGAATCATGTCTGTTCCTGCATTTCTGCGATCGTGACTCTTGAACGCATCATCACAAAGGAGCAAATTGTCTTGGGCCCTTTAATTTCAGGATTGCCGCTGTTGAGGGCAAAGCCTTTTCATGTCATTTGTGAACCACAGGGGGTGAGACTTCCCAGTGATGGTTCTTCTGCCTGTTGCCAACATACTCTCTCTGCAAACCTCCCAGGCTTCCCTCACTTTATCCCATAACTGAATACTTTTAGAGCAGTTAGTTCACAGAATGAACAAGGCAGGTAAGCTGATTTCCTGCTGAGCGTTCTGGTCAGATCAGTTGCTGTGTGTTCTGGCATAGCATCTAGTTTATGAAGTCAAGTTGGTAGAGTTAGTAAACGCTTCGAGACTCGATGTCTAGCTGCCCCCAGTCAATTTCCAGGGATTTTCCATTTCACCTGTCCTGCTCTACCAGTTTTCTGACCCACTGTTTCAACAAGCTTCTTTGCACCGAGTTTGTTAATGTCTTCTCTCATTCTCTGGCATTTAGGAGAGTACATAAAAATACTGTTTGCTGTTGACCTTGCAATACAAACCTGGCTAAAGTATGGGCTGGTTAAAAATTATTTTTAAAAACAGAAACAGGGGAAAAAACCCCACAACTCTATATGGCTTCATTTTGGTGTGTATGTGTTTGGCAAAGCCTTGTGCGCAACAAACGAAGGTCTTGCTTCTGTTGCTGCTTAACTGGTTAGAACAGTTCTGAATAATTGCCAGGCCTTCACAATTAAAAATAAAACTGAAGCTGCGCAGCCAATGAGGCTTCTCTTCTGTAAATAATAAAAGCGTATGGGTTAATGCTTTAGTAAAATGCAGCTAATGGAGAGCTGGTTTTACAAAATATCTTGGCAGCTGTTGCTTAGATACCCTTTATGCATAGTAGTAGCTGCAGATAGCCTTTTCCTTGACGAATTTGTCTAACCCTCTTTTAACGCCATCCAAGTTGGCTATCACTGCCTTTTGGGGGAGGGAGTTCCATAGTTTGACTATGCATTGCATGAAGAAGTACTTTCTTTTATCGGTCTTAAATCATCCAAAAACTGTTAAGCGATGTTAACTAATTATCATAAATATGATCAATACCGGTATATAGAACTGTATATTATCTGGGGGTTCCCCCCCCCGCCCCAGTTAGACAAAGTGATGCCTAATTCAACATGTCAAAAGACTAACAAGTTTACCCTTATCGCCTCAACAACCCCCTTTAGTGTGTTTATTGTTATTATATCTGATGGATAACCTTATGCATAGTAGTTTTCATCACCATCATCACAGAAAAAACAATGGTCGGCTACCAAGCAGCGTTCAAAATTCACCAGGCACATTTCACACCTGGCTATCAAGTGAAGAGGCCCCGGCACCAGGATGGCGCCTGATATCTCCCCATCTGGAGGTGTGTGTGGGGGGATCCCTGAATTTTTACTGTTTTCACACACTAGAATTCTCTCCGTTATATTTTATCTGCACAAACCAGAATGATCCAAGAAGTTGTATTGAAAAATACAACTTTCGAGCTGCCTAACCCTCAAATGGCAACTTGGCATTCCGTTTTACCAACCTTAACCCTGGTTTAAGAAGCCATTTGGCACCTAACTTATATATCTGAGTTTCTAACACTGGGTTATTATTATTATTATTATTATTATTATTATTATTTATGGAATTTATCTTCTGCCCTATAGCCAGAGGTCTCAGGGCAGCTCACAGAACAAAATTTAGAGTGGCAGAATAAGACCACAGGTGCAAAGCCTGACTCAGCCATGAACTTCACTGTGTGACCTTGAGCCAGTCACTACACTGGAGCCAAATGGAGTCACATTTAGAGTAGACCACTGCAATTGATGGGACTTAAGATTGTTGTTGTTGTTGTTTAGTCGTTTAGTCGTGTCCGACTCTTCGTGACCCCATGGACCATAGCACGCCAGGCACTCCTGTCTTCCACTGCCTCCCGCAGTTTGGTCAAACTCATGTTCGTAGCTTCGAGAACACTGTCCAACCATCTTGTCCTCTGTCGTCCCCTTCTCCTAGTGCCCTCAATCTTTCCCAACATCAGGGTCTTTTCCAAGGATTCTTCTCTTCTCATGAGGTGGCCAAAGTACTGGAGCCTCAGCTTCACGATCTGTCCTTCCAGGGAGCACTCAGGGCTGATTTCCTTAAGAATGGATAGGTTTGATCTTCTAGCAGTCCATGGGACTCTCAAGAGTCTCCTCCAGCACCATAATTCAAAAGCATCAATTCTTCGGCGATCAGCCTTCTTTATGGTCCAGCTCTCACTTCCATACATCACTACTGGGAAAACCATAGCTTTGACTAACGCTTTGACTAAAGCTTTGACTAAACCATAGCTTTGACTAAACCATAGCTTTGACTAAACCATAGCTTTGACTAACCATAGCTTTGACTAAACCATAGCTTTGACTAAACCATAGCTTTGACTAAACCATAGCTTTGACTAACGCTTTGACTAAAGCTTTGACTAATGGTCCAGCTCTCACTTCCATACATCACTACTGGGAAAACCATAGCTTTGACTAACGCTAAGATAGCGTTGACTAATTTAAGTCCCACTGATTTCAATGGGCCTTTCCTCTAAGCATGACCAAGCCAAGAGTCTGCCCACTGTCTTTCAACCTAACCTGCTTTTGTGAGGCCAGAGGCCAGCAGCACACCAGCACACCATGTATGTTGCCTTAAACTTATTGAGATATAAATAGAATCAAGATTAATAATAATAAATCATTGTACACTAGCATGCACATCTAAGTCATTATTTACCGTACTTTGAGGCTCATTTTCCACTTCCCTTTACAACGGGTGAAATCAGTTTTATACATTCAAGTTACACACAGACCACTGCACTCTTTTCCTGGCTCTGCCCCAAAGACACAAGCCCATTTACTAGAAAAAGTGGGTTTCAAGCTGAAGGCAATAATAAGATCACAGAGGCCCAGTTAAAGTTTCACGGCTAGCCGGCAGCGTGCAAAACACAGCCAGGAGCGCCGCGAGAGGCATTTCACAGGAAAGCTTGATAGACACAGTGACAGACCCAATGCTAAAATTCAAGTTCACTTGACCCTGAGGTTACCACCACACTGCGGGCTACTGCTGTGGTCTGCTTTTTTGAAACTCAATGCAGCCAAGATAAAAACAGGGGAAAGCAACCTTTCCCAGCTTCATTTGCTTTAGGAAGCTGAAGCCCAGATTAATTTCACACACAGCCTCGTGGGCTGTCTTAACTAACATTTAGAGAACACCAAGGCAAAATGTAACACATGTTGTTCCATAAAGTTTGCAAGTTAAGAAGTTCTTGTTTAAGGTAGCTCTGCTGTGTTCCAATTTGAGAAAGAGAGAGAGAGAAATTTTGGAAAGGGCTTTACAGGAACACCGCATATGCACCAAAGCTAGGTCTAGCCTTCCAGCCCTAAAAATAATCCTGAAGTTAACTGGTCACATTGCATTACTCTTCAAAACATGCTGTTGTGTCATCTGCTTTTGGCCAGAAATTACCATACTCTAGAGTGCTACAAAAATATATATTGCTCTATAATGAGCCAAGAATCTTCCTTTAAAAAGGGAACCTTGCATACATGATAACATTTTAACACGCAAAATTCCACATCAGGTACTTGTGTAGGTTTCCCAGCTTAGCAGGAACTCACAGAAGTATTCCTGTCTCTGAAAATGGGCAATGAGCAGGTAATACAGCACTCTGTTTTACAAGGTTTCCAGGGTTCTTTATTAATTCCTCAGCTTTAATAAATCATCATGCCTGCTACAGGCCTCTCTCCTCTCTCCCAATGACATTACGCACATAAATACATAGCGTGGAATCATACAGAGAAACCGTCTTGCTTACACAGACTAGTAGGGTTTCAGACAAGGTTCTCTCTCAGCCCTACCTGGAGATGCCAAGGATTGAACCTGGAACCTTCTGAATGTGAAGCAGATGCTCTACCACTGAACTATAATCCTTCCCATAATCCACTAGGAGCGGGGACGTCCTAAATGAGTGGCTGCCATGGCTCCTAAGAATTTGATATTAACGGCACCAAACTATCTTCCTCCGTTCTCTACGGGGCCAGTTCCTCAAACAAACAAGGCTGCCTCCTAGCAATTTCAAAAGTTCTGCTGTGCATGTTTAAGGGGGGGGAGAGAGAGAGTCATTTGCTTGGAACACAAACCACGCTTCAGCAATTGGGAGTGAGATGGGAGGACTTCACATGCAAGGAGGGCTGGGGGGAGGGGCTTGAGGTTGTGATCCTGCAGCCCACTCCAGATCACAAATCGTGGTTAGAAGTATTTCTTTGCAGCCGCCGCTCAATGTACCGTGTTTCCCCTTTTTTAATACGTAGTCAGAAAGTAAGCCATGGGAGGGTTTTTCTAGAAGTAAGATAAGTAAGACGTACCCCGAAAGTAAGCCACCATTGTTCCTGTCACCTCCTCAGCCCCTCCTGTGTGCTCAGGGAGCCAGCGAACCAGCGACAGGCGTGGGGGGGAAACGCGCCTCTCAGCTGATTTCTCCACCGCCTGCTGAGCGCACAGGGAGAGGGGGGGGAAGCCTCTTCCTGCCCCTCTGGAGCAGGCCTGTCTTTCCTATTGGGGCTACTGGTGCTTTCCTTTTCGACCCTGGGAGGCAGCGAATACATCCAATGGTCAGGGCGCTTTGGGGCGCCCATCTCTCCCCGTCTGCACCTTTTCTCCTCCTTCTGGGCCAGCACGCGCCCTCTTTTGCTCGCTCCCTGCCTCTCCCGTGACAATAGGCAGCGGCGGCGGCAGCCACAGCCGGCTGCAAGGCAGAGAAGCTAAGCCCAGCAGAGCCAAGGTGCTGTTGAGCGGCTGCGGGCTCCCCTTTGGCCGGCCTTCCTTGTGTGCGCCTGGCCGTGATGCGCCTCCCTCCTCCTCCTCCTCCGGCGTAGCAACGGCAGCGGGAGGCTCCTCCTCCGGCAACGGCAGCGGCGGCTCCCGCTCGGGTATGCACCCCTCCAGCCAGCAGCCGGCCAGGCGGCTCCCACAAGGGCTGCAGCGGTGGCTGGTGGTGCAGCAGCGGGGAAGGCCACATAGCCAAGCGAGTGAGCTGTGCGCCCTCTCCACCCGCCTCCCTTTTTCCACCTCCTCCGCCAGCCAGCCAGCCTCGCCGCCGCTTTTGGGCGCCTGCCTCCGTCTTCCTCCTGCTGCTGCTGCCCAGCTGGGCTCCAGCTGTCGCTGCCCAGCCGCCTCCGCGGCCCCCAGGGGCTAGCAGCAGCAACAGCAGTGGGAGGACGAGGATGACACTGCTGGGTCCCACTGCCTTGAACCGAGTGGCGCTGCTGCGCGCTTTGTTGGGGCTGCAGCAATCGCTGGTTCCAGGCGCCTGCCTCCTATTGCAGCGGCCAGCGTTGCTGCTGCTGGCTCGGTACTCTCCTTCCGCGTGGAAGGATTGCTTTTTTAAAAAAAACCAAGATTGCTTAATAAAAAATAGATTGCTTAATAAAAAAACCAAGACACCCCCCGAAAATAAGCCATAGGCTTATTTTCTTGAGTAAAATAAATATAAGACGGTGTCTTAAAATGTGGGAAACACGGTAGCCATGATGACTGTGCTCTGCCTCCTCAGTTGGAGGCAACAATGCTTCTGAATACTGATTGCTGGAAACCATGGGAGGGGAGAGTGGTTCTGTTCTCTTCGCTGGTTTCTCACAAACATCTGCTTGGCTGCTGTGAGAGCAGGATGCTGGACTAGATGGGCCATTGGTCTCTAAATATTGAACATAATAAATAAGACAATGGATATTTCAATGCACACATTTGGCACACATTTTCATTATTCCTACCTGAACATATTACTAATATTTTTTCCTAAATATATTTTATATTTAAGTCAATACCATATGAGCTTTACTACCATTTTCCTTTACTGGTTAAAGTTTATTATACTTCCCCCAACAAGCTGTTGTGGACAAATGAAGGCGGGCCTGTTCAGGGAAGCTTTTAATGTTTAATAAATTATTGTATTTTAATATTTCTGCTGGAAGCCACCCACAGTGGCTGGGGAAACCCAGCCAGATGGGCGGGGTATAAATAATATATTATTATTATTATTATTATTATTATTGAATCATTTGTGAACAAACAAGTGTTGATTTGAGTGTGACTAACATGGCATATTTCCCTATTAGTTTAAGAACTTTATGTGAGATACATCCGAAGCTGTATTCAACTTACAGAGCATATGGGGCTGCTGGGATTAGTCACCTTCCTTTTGACAGCCTGGCTTACTGATTCTTTTAGTTGATTTCTGAAAAGGAAGAGTATGAATGACCAAGAAGCCAGCGGCGGCTTTATGAACTCCAGAATCGGAGATGCTATGCCTCTGAATACCAGTTTCTGGGAAGCATGAGTGGAGGGAGTCCATCTAGTTGGCTCCCAGTATGTTTCCGAGCACAATTCAAAGTGTCGGTGCTGACCTTTAAAGCCCTAAACGGCCTCGGCCCAGTATACCTGAAGGAGTGTCTCCACCCCCATCGTTCAGCCCGGACACTGGGGTCCAGCGCCGAGGGCCTTCTGGCGGTTCCCTCCCTGCGAGAAGTGAGGTTACAGGGAACCCAACAGAGGGCCTTCTCAGTAGTGGTGCCCGCTTTGTGGAACTGCCTCCTATCAGATGTCAAGGAAATAAGCAACTATCCTACTTTTAGAAGACATCTGAAGGCAGCCCTGTTTAGGGAAGTTTTTAATGTTTAATGCTGTACTGTGTTTTTAATATTTGTTTGGGAGCTGCCCAGGGTGGCTGGGCAACCCAGCCAGATGGGCAGGGTATAAATAATGAATTATTACAGTATAATTATTACCGTATTATTATTATTATTATTATTACCACTGTTGGAAGAGAATCCTGTGCTTAGTAGGCCTTTGGTTTGATCCAGCAGGGCTGGTTGTACGTTATTGTGAGTACTTACAATTCTATGGCATTTTCACATTACAAATTTAAACCAATTCGAAGCCAGTTTAGCAGAATTAGAAGACCAATATATATATATAGGGCCAACCATAATTACCACCTAACGTGGGTCCAAAGGCTGCCACATCCAGTTAGAACACACACCTAAGTTCCCCGGTGACAGTGGGTGAAAAAATCTTCAAGATGGTGCTAGATATCAAGTATGTGCACATTCTTAGACAAGTCTCTTGTACATGTGGAATCGGTTTGGTGGTTCAGCTCCCCCACCAGCGCCCTCTCCCTCCCATCATGCCCCAATCTTCTTCCCAAAGGGGGCCTAGCTCCGTCATAAGGCCAGCCTTGCATGAGAATATACGGTATATATTCTAAGTTGGCTTATACTTCTGCCAGTTTCCTCTGGAATTAATGAAACTAGTGGCTGGGGAGCTTGGAGAAGTGCAGAAATTTGTACGGCCTGATGATTTCTTTAGGAAATAAAATTTGAAAACATGCTGAATTTTTGAAGATTTCCCCCCCTGTGCCAAAATATTGCTTTCCTTATCAGATAAATGAAATGCCAGATGAGCCTGCACATTCTCCATGTTGTTAGAGGTTTCTGTGTCTCAAGAAGTCCTAACTGTGGTTGATTGATTACAGAGGTATGGAAAACATTCCTTCTAAAAATAACAAAAAGCAGTCCCCCCCTTTCCTGCAAGCACACACCCCTTTGTGGTGTTGATTGAAAAACAAAACTTCTCTCCCCCCCCCCCCCTAAGATGTTTGATTATGGCGTAATGCAGCTAATTTAAACATCTGTTTATCACTGCCTGGCTACTCTGAATGTGAAATTTCAATTGAATTACCTCCCAAGAGAGCTTTTGAGCTCGGAGGGTAAAACAAATCATTTTCCCTCCGCTCCCTTGGGATTGGCAGTCAAAAGAATTCATCTAAATAGTTTACATGCGATTTGAAAACGTTGCATCAACTGGCCTGGGTCTTTGTTGTTAGTGGAAAATTGCCAGTGTAAATGGCATATCTTGCGCTAACTTGACCGCAACAGCGTTACACGCTTCTACCGTGTGTAAGTAGTGTTAGAGCCTTGAAAGCCTTTTGCGGTGAAATAATTTGTGTTTGATTTTTTTAAAAAACCTAATTGCGTGTTCTATTGTAGAACAGAAGGTAGACTATAAGACTGTGACCTTGAGACATTGGCTTGTAGGAAAGGGGTTGGGTCTTCACTTCCATGGCAACAGGCAGCACTGCAAATTATTGTGATGTGGGGAATGTTGTCCCACTTTCAAGGGTATCCTTCTCTTCCTACTTTCTTCATTTTGCCTTCCTAGTTACTGATATTTTTTGCTTCCATTTTGCTATCCTTCCTGAGATGTCTTGAAGCATTATTAGCAGCTTTCCACAATCTACACATGGATGGAGACTTGGTGCCAGCATTACCGGTTGTATCTGAGCTAGTAATGCCCACCAATTTCTACTCTGGTTATGAAATATTCGGATACAACCCTATGTCTCTTTAGGCTACTGTGGGATGAGACGTTGTAAGCCTGCCCTTATATGTAAAAGAAATCCCCTACAAGTAGAAATAGAGGGGCAACTTTCTGTCCATTTCTCTCCTTACAGTGCTAGTGTACTGCCTGCAGGGAGTTGTTGTATTTGATATTAATATTAATATTAAATAAATTTATTTATCGCCCTATACCCGTAGATCTCAGGGCGGTTCCTGCCAGCACTCTGAAATGCTTCTGTCTGTTTTATATATCTCCATAATGAACAGATCCCAGCCCAAGTTTACATTTGTTCACAGACAACAGTTGAGGATAAAACTTCCTAGAGGATCTTTGAACTCTCACAGAAACCGAAAACTGGCAAAGTAGGATAGCTGAAGATGTTGTGAGCCCTGTGATCCCAAGTTGCTATCAATGGAGGAAGAAAAGGAGGAGGGCACAGAGGGTGCTGTTGGTGGGGAGCAGCCTGAGTGAAACGAGCCCCCCCCCCCCGTTTCTTTTTCTTTAGAGACCCAGGGGGAGAGAGGCAGTCCTGCTGGCTCCATGTCCTGTCCCATTCATGGAGTGGAGAGATTCCTTAAAAGCAGGGGAGCGCATCAGGCGGTAAGGAGGGGAGGCTGGGCAGCTGGAGGAGGAGGCGGCAGAGGGGATAACCTCTGTCCCATCTCTGCTAACTAGGTGCCACTTCTGCCATTAGGAAGAGACCCTTGCCCCTTGGAGAGCACACCATACCCATGGGGAGAAGAAAAAAGTCTCACGAGTGAACACACTACATCTCAGCTTTAAAAGCAACTTTTGTCCCGTCCCAGCCTCCCTGATGCTATTCTCAAAAGTCTCTAGTCATGCCTCAAATAACATTTTCTTTCTTACTGACACCTAAGGGCCTCCGTTGCAGCATTTGGGGTGGGAACCAGGACAGAAGCGGGGTCTTTGTATCAGGTGGTGAGGATGTACAGTGAGGGAGGGCTCTTGCCTTCACAGCCCACTTAGAAACAAGCTGGTTGTCCAGTGTAGGAACCCGAATGCAGCACAATGGCTCTTTGTACATTCTTGCATAAGTGACGGCCCAAGGAACACAAGTGATCGGATGCATCTTGCTGGACTCCCAACTCCTATCGGTCCCAGCTAGCACTGCCAAGAGTCGAGGGTGATGGGAGTTGTTGTCAAACAGCATATTGAAGGACCACAGGTTTCTCATCAGTGTTGCATAAGGATAACCAAGTACCAGTGATTTTTTGAAAGAGGATATGCGGTAAGGCAGCCCAATTAATAATTGGGGTGAAATGACCCCTTCATTTGGTCATTGTTTCCTATTCCTGTCTCTGCTGCCAGTCTTGTAGTTAAAGGGCTGTAGAAGAGAGAGTGAGTTATGTGTTCAGCCGCCATAGCTCCACTGTGGATTTAGCTGCCAGCTCATTAATACTCTTGGAAAGCAAGAGAGATGTAGCTCATCTCTGTCTTGTTTAGCACATAATTGAGCTGGTAGGAAGCAGAGGGCAGAGCATTTATTTCTTGCCTCCAGAAAGAGAAAGGGCCAGCGGCTACTTAACCAGGTGCGGGTGTGGTTCCAAGTGTACTTGTGCATCCTTTGGCTAGTTTTGGTGCTGAACACAGAGAATTACATTCCCCACAGCAGACCGAATGAAATGTTGCTTGTCAGTTTGTTATGTCTGTGTCAAAGGGTCTACACTGAATGTACCTAACATTGGATACAGGCCAGAATTGTGCTATAGACTTGTTGGATGTTGCACACTCTCTAAAGGGCTGCTTCATTTTTTTACACAAAGGGGCGGAGACGAAACCCACCGTAGGTGACTAACAGATGTCAACGTGGCACTGAAGCCACCCTTGAAATGCAATGGCAAACTCTTGCCGTGTCAGTCCCAAATGTCAGTACGAAAATTGTCTTCTACCTTCTTCATGTTGAGAAATTTCCATTTTAGGAGGCAGATTTCTTACATCTTTCCATAGTGCCTGCCTTTCTGCTACCTAGCAACACTTCTCCTTTCCCTTTGGCCATGCATGTTCAATGCTGCTATGGAGCACAGTGGGAGCTGAGTTTTAATTTGCAAGCCTTTCAAGCAGTCTTTCTCCTAATGCACACTTTGCAAAGTGCAAGCAAACCAGAATCTCAGTCTATCATGCAACAAATATAGCATAAAACAAAAACAACCCCCAATTGTTGTTGTTGTTGTTGTTGTTTTTTAAAATCCCTTTGTAAACTGCTTTAAGGTTTGTTTGTTTTTACAATCAAGTAGCGTATAAATTTTATGAAATAAATACAATAAACAGCCACAGGAAGCTTTGACAACACACTAATAATAGCATCATCTTATTCGGTCAAAAGCATGGAGAAAAAGAAGTCTTTATGTGGTGCAGGAAATATGTTAGCGGAGGTGGATCTCACTAGGGTATGTTCCGCAGATGGGACGCCACTGGTAAAAAGGCCCTCTCTTGTCATCTTGCTTCAGTACACAGAATGGAGAATCTTGGAGATTTGGCTTTAAGTGGCAGCTTTTGAGAGACTGTGTAGGGATTGCGTATTGGGGATAGCAGTTCACAGCTTCACTCAGCTAAGTCTGGGACCCTAAGATAACATTTATCCCTGTGAGTATTAAGGTGTTAAACTGTTGATTCTAGGCTGCAAGGGCACATGGTGCGATTATGACTTGAAACACTACATACCTTAGTTTATCCAAAAATGTGAGCAGGAGAAGGTGGAGGTATATATAAGAAAATTATCAAACAGTACTAGGGTTAGTTTTACTCCCATTTACAAAAGCTAGAAGAGGCCCGTGGCAGCAGAAATCAGGAGTTACCCTTGAATGCAGCTAATTACCCCCAGGGTGCATGTTGTTCACTCTTTAAAATTCTTATAAAAACAAGGAAATTAATTATCCAGTATAAAAATGGCTCGTATGTCCACTGGCAAACATTCAATTAACTTTTTAGTGCTTGCTACTTAATGTTGTGTTTGACCACCCAACCATTGAAAACGACTTTCCTTTGAAACAGACACGGTATTGCATTGCAGCTGAGTTTTGATAGCCTGTTGCTATTGGTCATCAACATTTTTTCCCAGGATCTTTCAGTCAAGTTTAGTTATATTTTACTCAGATATTGTGAGGTGCTGTTTATTTCTGGAAGTGTGTCATAGAGGAGAACAGCATCTTGTTTAAAAAACTTATTATACGGGGTTGGTTTTTGAGAGAGAGTGTGTGTGTGTTTTCTTTTTGTGAGGCCCAGCTAAATTGGGTTTAATCAACTATTGAAGCTCAAACATTGCCAGAACATAATACTTTAATTCCCATCTCTGGCAGACGGAAAATATGGAGACCACTTGAGCTGATTTGAATCTATTCTGATAAGCTTTGTCTTCACCTTTTCATTTATAATATAGAACATATGCAGATCATGTTTTCCTTGCCTGTCTTGCTTTATTATTGCACTTTTGAATATGCTCCAAATAATGCGTTGTAGAATGGATGAACTTGGCCATGAGTCTTTACCAAACTATTAGTTTGCTTTGGTCTGTGGTGCCTGATAGTTAGCAGGTCAGAATCTAAGCAGATCCTGGAAACAGCCTTATTATTCTTATTCTTATTTCTTGTACTCTGCACATCTGACTGGGTTGCCCCAGCCATTCTGAGTGACTTACAACAGAATGTACAAAAACACAACAGGATACAGTATCACAAATTAAAAGCTTCCAGATACAGGCATGGGCGTACCCAGCGAGGGGCAGGGGGGGCAGCTGCCCTCCCCAGAAGCAAAAAAAAGTTAAATGGTTATAAAGTGATGAAACAAAACAAAATTAGGTAGGGCGATGGCGAATAATCAGTTGTTTACCACACTGAAATGGTGTAAAAACCGAGAAGTATCTAGAGCCACCTAGCGACTGGTAGAGGAATCTATGTTAGCGCTGGATAGGGAGTGAAAGAAGCGGGACGGAGGGAATGGTTGAGGCGGCGTGCTCCTTCCCTGCCGTGCAAGACGCCCGCTTCGCCTCTATCCGGAGGAGACGACGCCGTGAAGAGCCGCCGCGGAGCAGATGCAGCCGACCACGTGAGCAGCGGGACAGCTGGACCACGGTGGGGGCGTCCGGGCTGCTCTCCCTGCAATGGTGAGACCTTGCTCCTTCTGGGCTGCCTGTGCGCGCGAGCACCGACTTGTACGTGTCCAATTCTCCCCAGTTGCTTTATTTCCGATTGCTGGTTTATTTTATCTCTGAACCTCTTTTCCAAAAAGGAAAGTAAGCCAGAGTTGCCTCTCCTATAATTATATATAATTTTATTAAAATTTTGCTTTCATTCGCCTTTTCCGTGCTGAAATGTCACAACCTGAATCACCATGGCTTGCCCCCCCCCCCCCTAGTTTTGATCCTGGGTACGCCCCTGGATACAGGGCTACCTTCAGATGTCTATGGAAGGTAGTATAATTATTTATCTCGTTGACATCTGATGGGAGGGCGTTCCGCAGGGAAGGCGCCACTACCGAGAAGGCCCTCTGCCTGGTTCCCTGCAACTTCACTTTTCGCAGTGAGGGAACTGCCAGAAGGCCCTCGGAGTTGGACCTCAGTGTCCAGGCTGAACGGAGGGGGTAGAGGCACTCCTTCAGGTATACAGGGCCATGGGTGTTTAGGGCTTTAAAGGTCAACACCAACCCTTTGAAGTGTGCTCGGAAATGTGCTGGGAGACATTGTAAATCTTTCAGGACCAGTGTTATATGGTCCCGGCAGCTGCTCCCACTTTGGAGAACCTCCACTTTGCAAAATTTTACTGGGATTCTGTATGGCGGTTTGTCCAGTATTGTTAGGCATGCATTTTATTCTCCCCTTGGAAAGCCCTTGTGGGGACTGAGATACCTGCTTAGTCATGGTTTCTCAGTTGGCCTCGAAATCTCTGGCAAACCCCTCCCCCACCTGCAGTCTCCCTCAGCGGTTCTGGGAACGCACTTTGAACATGAAACATGCTTAATTGCAATTATGAACACAAGTAACATTAATAATGTGTGCAGTGTGTTCTGCCAATTGACACTTGAGAGTTTTTTATAAATTAAAAATACACAAAGGTGTAATAACACCTTTGAAAAATCAGTCAGTAGCAATCATTATGAGCCAGTCTCTTAAGGTGCTTATATGTGCAGAAACCTTAATTGCCTCTAAATGGAGAAGCAGAAAGATGCTATCAGTGAAGTAATGGCTTTTTAAAAAAGCAAGGTATATAATATAAACAGTTTAATAAACATATTGCACTTGGTTTGTGGGGAAGATGAGCCATTCTTTCGAATGTAATTGGCATCAAGTTGTACTTTGGCGTAGGAAATATACAGTGCCTAATAAGTCATAACCTTGACTCTTTTGCACAGTCGGGTTCTGCATTTTCCATCATTCTTGCCTTCTGTGAAGGTGGTCCCTGTTCCTCTTTACTGTCTGGAGTTCCATACTAAAATATAACCACAGAAAAACGTTTGCTGCCTACCAGCGTAAAATAAATTGGCGTGGAGCAGGGAGTAGAATCTGTGGACAGCTGCCAATTGTAATGAGGTTCTAGGAGTAGGCAGGGGTTTGCAGTAGATAGAATCCAAAGCCCTGTGTGCTGTTTATTCCTTTCAATGGCAGCCTCTTAAATGCTAATAATCCCCTTCACCCCTGAAGGATTGCCACAGCACCATGCAGGTGGCCAGTTGACCACCACTGGAAGAAAAGGTCGGCGACTACCCCTTGCTGGCTGCTATATAGAAGCTTTTTGTGCATTCACACGAGTCTCTTTGGATCCCGGCTACAAAAAGGAAGGAACCCAATTAAGTTTAGGAGTTTGGTTCTTGCCATAGCTACAGGCTTTATACTAGGTCTGGGGGAATGGTAAGCCCTGTAAATGTTCTTGGACTCCATCTCCCATCAGCTCCAGCCAGCATTCCCAACGGTCAGCAATGATGGGAGCTGTAGCTCAGCAGCATCTGGAAGACTAAACATTCCCCAGCCCTGATTCTCCACTTTTATGGCCTTTCTGAAAATGCAGCCTGTGAAGTGACCCTACTAGTTATCTCGCTGCATCCCTAAAATGTTCTTCATTGGCTGGAGCGTAGCATCCTGGTTTGCCACTTGAGGCAAAATGGGAAATGTGGCCCGGCCCTGCTTCTGCCTGCACTGCCTGCCCCACTACCTCTGCCAGTGGCGAAGAGGCACCAACATTGGCAAGATCTCGTGAAGTTTTGGCAAGATCTTGCCAGAAATTGTCACTGACGCCAGACCCAGTTCTCTACCAGTGGCAGAGGTGGCAGGGCAGGCAAGGAACCCTCAAAGGTTTCTGCTGTCTGAGGCAGAGGCTTCACCCTGCCTAATGGCTGGGCTAGCCCTGCCTGGAGCATGTTACGATTCTCCAGTTGCAAACTGACCACTTCTTTACATTTCGAAATTTATCGACTGTTAAAAAATAACTCTTGTGTTCCTACACGCTGCATCTTTTACATTCAGATTTGACTGTGCTGCTGATCAAAATACCTACTCATCGTTGTTGTTTTTTAAAATAAAATAAAATAAAATCTTGTGGAAGCACAATGCCAAGCTGCGATGTATGTTCGTATATTGGAGTGATTACATTGCAAGGCAGCAGGAGTTCTCCTATAAACAGGGCAAATCATCAGAGTAACAACGGCTGTGAATGCAAAGGTTGGTCTGTGGAATACAAATAAAGTATTGAGCATGAGGTTCTGCCTCATGGAGCTGGCGCTTTAGGAAATGTGGCGATAAATGCACTGATAAATCCAAGGGAATGAATGCTGTTGTGAAAGCCCTGATGAAGGCTAGAAAGTGTCCAGTAAGTAGGAATTGTACCGCTTGGTCAGGCACAATGAAATTAAATAGAATTTGCTTTAGTGAAATTGCATCAAGGTTGATTAAAGGGGCTCCTGGGGAAAGGTGCTGATCGCTTTTCTCTGTGAAGCCACTTAAGTAAGTGAGTCCCCGGCTCACTATGCCTGATTCCCCCTCCCCTTTCCCCTCGACTCATTTCCATGTCCTCCTGCTCCCCCTTCTCATCATTCTTCTCCTTTTATTTCTGCGAGGCTTGCCTAATTCCCCTTGGCCTGGGCAACTTCATTTTGGAGTTGGTTCTGCATTGGTTTTTATTCTGCAAAAAGTGCTGTGAAAACAGAATGACTGACAAAACGGAGTGAATCCACCTCGGTTGTCTCAGGTGTGAATCAGTTATACCATCTGCACACACCCCTCTAATAATAATAATAATAATCTCTAATGAAAGCTCTTGAGAGTCTCATGGACTGCAAGAAGATCAAACCTATCCATCAGAAAATCAGCCCTGAGTGCTCACTGGAAGGACAAATCCTGAAGCTGAGGCTCCAATACTTTGGCCACCTCATGAGAAGAGAAGACTCCCTGGAAAAGATCCTGATGTTGGGAAAGATTGAGGGCACAAGGAGAAGGGGACGAGAGAGGACGAGATGGTTGGACAGTGTTCTCGACACTACGAACATGAGTTTGACCAAACTGCGGAAGGCAGTGGAAGACAGGAGTGCCTGGCGTGCTCTGGTCCATGGGGTCACGAAGGGTCAGACACGACTAAACAACAACAATGAAAGCTTTTAGAAATAAAATACAATATGCATTGATAACCCATTGTTAAGGGAGCCCACAGGCATATATATTACTCAAGAGTGGAGTCTTTTAAAAGCATGGAGCTAGCAGCAGAGAGTTATTTGCAGGTAGCCTGTTACTGAATAATTTTCTTCAAATCTCAACCATGCAGAGCTATTATGGTGTGTGTGTTTGTGTCTGTGGAATCCTGCTGAATCACTGAAAGTGATAGCACTTAGTTTTAAACCTGGAGCAGGTAGTTAAACCAACATTGCAGCTTGTTGTATTGCCATCTCATTGCATGGCTATCTCAGCATTAAGGAAGCTTGAGTTTAGCAAGGAAAGAGCTTAACCAGGAGCCCAGAGTCAGACAATATGCTTAGCTCAGCCTTGGCTTAGCTCAGTGTGCTGGGAAGTGAAAAAGACCAGGGAAGAGCAAAGCCATCGCAAGCCTCCTTTCCAGGAGTCCCCATGTTCATGTGGTCCTAGTAAGCCATGGTTTGGCTTAACATGTCATGCGTACTAGGCCAGAGACCTGTTTTTAATCTCTGCACAGCACTTAGCAAACTTTAGGCATTAGAGGATGATAAATAACTATGTAGACTGATGAAATCTTATAAATCAAGTGAAACCACTCAGGCAATAAGATTTTAGGGAGTCTTAACAAAAATTTGCAGGGAAGTGCTAGGTCGGTGTGTTTCAGCCCTGAAAGAAGCAAATCAAAGAAGGTAGAGAATGTTAGGAAAGGAATTGAAAATAAACCTCTATGTAAATATCTTGTGCCCACTTCACAATATTGTTTTTTTAAAAAAATATATTTTTATTAATTTTCCAATTAAAACCAATTATATCACATTCATTATTTCAAATTATACACATATATATCAATCAAACCGAATGTTATGCCAAATCATCTAGAAAATTTTTTTTGGGTTCCCATGCTTCAAGAAATTGGGGATTCCTCGCAACCGTCCACTGCCATCTTTTTTCTAAAGTTCAAATCGTCTCTCCGAGTTCATAATAATCCAGATCTTTCCCTTACAGTCACATAGATGTTTTCCTCTTTCAACCGATTATTTCCCAGCTGCTGAGATAAATGTCAAACAAAGTTTCACAAATGTTCTTTCTCTTGTGTGAGTTAATCAGTCCAGCCTCCCCATAAATCTTCTTGGTCTGGAGCGTCCCTATTGCGTCGATTCTCAACACGAAGCAGCGCCATCTTAAAAAAACTCAAATCACTTTCGTTTTCTCTCATAGATTAACGATCTTTATAAAATTTACAGCTTTTCCAGGCAGAAGAACCAGACCTCACACCATGCATAGACTCTTGGTAAATTAATGGATCTCCTTGCCCTATAGCTGAACTTAGCTTCAGGTCGCTGCTCCAATTCAAAGTGCGTCACAACTCATAAATCCTCCGAACGCGTCCAGGCACTCCTCCCATCCAACTAGAGGGGGGCTTTTCTCGTCAGCAACTCCTCATCTTCAAAAAATATACTCAATAACAACAGTTTATAAAGTTCAACTCACACAGTCTTTTGCTTCTCTTTCACTCCAAACAAGCCAGGACATCACGTCTGGGAAGGTACGAAGTAACTCATATGAAAAAAAATATAAAAGAAAGACTCGCTTCCCTTATCGCTCCGTCCCCATCAATCCTTCTTCCAGATGAAATACAGCCTTTAACTCCTCACCCTCAGCAGCATAGATTTCTCGGCAGTAAACAGCGCTTCTGCCCCTCCTTCTGAAGTATGTCCATAGATTTAAGCCTAATTATCTTCTTTAATCATGGAAATCCCCGCCATGCAGATTAGCGTCCGGGAGTCCTGGCCCTCGTAAGTGCTTCAGCCCAAGCTCCCCCCACTCCATAAACAGTCGGAGTGGGTCTGGGGGCATCGCGGGCCAGCGGCCCCTCTCCGTAACCCCCGGAGAGGGTAGGGGGTTGCCATTTACTCCCCTAGCAACCGCCAAATTCCTCACGAAGGTCAGAGGGATGGAAAACAGGTCCGCCATTCCTGCAGGCGGAAACCGGAACCCCCACCACTTCACAATATTGTGTGTGATTCTCCTTACTCTGATACGTGACCAGGTGATGGGAAGTGTGAGACTTTTTTAGTATAGAAAAAAAAAGACAGAGGTTAGAATGTGTGATCCATATAATGGAGAAGTGGTTCTCAAACCGGTCACTAGTCACAAGGATAGCCACAGAAGATTCACGGTAAAAGCAGATGCGGTCACAGCACAGTGTGATTCTGTGTGGTAAACCATTGCATTGGTGGACTCATCAAGTGCCTTTGTTTTTTGTTTGAAAAGTCCCCCTATCTCAACACACCAGAACTTGAGGTTCGTTCCATGAAACTGATTCAGTGGCAAGTGTAAGGTAAACCAAAGGATGGATTTGTCTCCTCAACCGGGAGCTAACCTCTGGAACTCCTTGCCACAGTATGAGCGGGATTTGGGGGACAGCTGTCTCCATCCTACTCAGACTGTGAGTCTGAATGGATAATGGTTGGAAATTGCATGCTCTCTTGGCTACTCCTGTGGCCTGAACCTTCATTGTAATTCTTATGTTCTTAACCAACTTTTGAAATATATATGTATGTCTTTTAAAACATGCACAATCTTGGCTGCAAAGTTAAGAACCAGTTGTTGGCAAACTTGATCAAACGGAATAGTTTTCATGTCCTCTGCGCTATTTCACAGTTGGAGACACTTTTGTCCTTTCCTGTGATGCGTAAGATCCTAGTTTTGAGGCATATAAACAGTACTTTACCGCTTTTGCCCGGACTTAGCTGGAGCGCCATTTTCTACACATCCCTTTGGCCCTTTACCCTTACCGTTCCCTGTTAGCAGTTGTCGAACGAACTAATTATTTTCACAGCTTGAAATGTATTAGAGCTCTCCTTGGAAACTGTTTATTTTATGGGCACTCTTTGATGTCATGACCTAAACTTCGCTCAGCCCTCCTTTGCTCCCCTCCAATTAAGGACACAGAGGAGAAGCATAATAGAAAGGGCAAATGGGATGCGGAAGCAGTGGAAGGTGGGTGGAGCAGAGTCAGTGTTGTAACTACAGTTCTCTCTGCAGCTCCAGATTTCTCTCTCTAGCAACACCATGCTGTGAATCTCCTTGAGTTTCTAAGGGCAATGGAAAGTGGGCCGGCGAGCAGCCGCTCTCCATAGTAGGCCTGCCCTTCTGTAATTGTTCAATATGTCAGTGGAAGTTAATGCTCCACCTAACAAGATTATCTTCCACGCCATGCCTGTGCAAGCTTCCTGTTTGCAAAGGTGTAGATGGAGGAGAAAGAACTGCAAAACTACGCATGCACACCAGAAGAGCCAGCTGGCAGGCAGATTCCTAGAGCTGTTTTCCTCTTGTAGCTTGAGTTGGAAGGGACCACGAGGGCCATCTAGTCTAACCCACTACAACGCAGGAATCTTTCATCCAATGCGGGACTCGAACCCACAACCCTGAGGTTAAGAGCCCCATGCTCTGCTGACCGAGCTATCTGGGCCACACCAAAGAGAGAGCCCTTGCATGCCCCAAGAATTGATTGGCAGTAGAGCTTCTTACAGACACCCTTCATACGCTTCTGAGTTTGTGCCCATTAAATTGCCTGGCATGATGGTTTGCCACTTACTGACAAATTGTAACTCTGTGTTCATTGCTTGATTGTGCTCTTGAACCCCACAAAGGTGCACAGTTTTCCTGTCAAGTTGGGAAGGAAGGCGACTCGTAGGCAAGGGCCAAAATAATGCTTCTCAGGGAGGAACACAGTATCCAAACCTCCTCCTTAGTTGGGCTGCATCTGCCACAATTCCTTCCTTGAGCTGCATCTGGTGCTATGACATAATTCACTGCAGCGGTTCAAAACCCGCTGTGGGCTAAATCCTGATACTGAGTTCCATTCAAACATAAGATAAAAATTCTCACTGTGCAGATTTCCTTGGTGCTAAGGACCTATTCAGAATATTTTTTTCCTTGGAATTTCTTGTAGAACAGCTAAGTATTCCCCATTTCCCGCTGTATTCATTTCTTAAATTTCTCTAAAAGACGTGCTTACAATTGCTCCTTGCGCTAAACAATAATTTTTCATGTACCAAGGTGTATAATTCCAGGTCTCTGCCCGGAGGCAACCCAGTAAGTACAGCTAGACCTCAATCTACTGAAATCAATCCCAGCTGTGTTTGTTTCAGTGTGTGATCTTGTATATATGAGAACATTCAGACCCCAATCGGTGTCTTCCATTTTGCTCTCACGCTGCATGTTCAAATAAACTCTTCCGCGTTAAGAATAGGTAATCAATCACAGTTTGTTCCCTTTTCTTAAATCGGAGGAAATCCTAAGGAAAAACCGATACTAATATAACTTTATAGCTGAGAACTAAACACACACAGAGGACAGGAAATTAAGTTTCGTAGCTGCTGTACCTTTGGCTGCATGGCACGTAAAACGCCTTAGAGGGAAATTCTGCTCTGTGATCATACTCTGGCTTCTGACCTTGATAGTTTGCTCCTGGTATACATTAGAGGTTCACTGATGTCAGTGGAATGAACTGCTCATGTAAAGAAAGCAGCATGCCATAGATTTAATGGGGAAGTGTTTGCCTTGTAGGACATGATTTCTTTCAGAAGGGCAGAGAGCCCACAAAATTTATCACAAGCTTGCAAGTGCAAAGAATTGTAACCACCGATGATTTATGCTGAAAATGCAACCAGCACTATGGTGGGTTGGGTTTTTTTTGTTTTGCTGTTAGTTCTGCTGATTGGTTATTTTTGTAAACCTAAACCATAAATAAAAAATTAGAGATGCTAGAGCAGGGATGAGGAACCAGATTTTTATGGAGTACAGCAGATCCCTACCCCTTGAGCTGGATCCTTCTGAGCCTCCCTACATGGTACCCTGACGGTTCGCCTAATGCCAGCCATACATGCTTCTATTAGTAGTGCAACATTTCTTCATCCTTAGATCCCTATCTGTCAGCGCACCCAAACACCAGCTTATTTCCAAACTGCAGCTATTATCATCATTATTTATTGAATTTTTATACCACCCTACATCCAAAGATCACAGGGCAGTTCGCAACATAAATATGCAAAGTAAGAACACAAAATACATAATAAAACGAAAGCAAAACAAACCCATAGCCCCATCACACAGAAACATTGTAAAGGCAATAGAGTGTAGAAATGTTTTCAACTGGCGTCTGAAGATGAAGGTGCCAGGCGAGCCTCCCTGGGGAGAGCATTTCACAAATGGGAAGCCACTGCAGAAAAGGCCTGTTTTGGAGGTGACACGAAAAAAGGCCTGAGATGATGATCGCAGGGTCTGGGTCAGTTCATATGGAGAGAGGTAGTCCTTGAGGTACTGTGGTCCCGAGCCATTTAAGGAACTATACATGCCTTCATGGGGTCTATAGTGTATTATTTATTTATTAAATTTAATTTGTATACCACCCTTCATCTGAAGATCACACAGGGCAGTTCACAACATAAAAATGCAAAATGAGAACACAAAAAGCATAATGAAAGAAAAGCAAACCAATAACCACTTTTCCCACAATCACATTTAAAAGGCCATAGAATGTTAATCCGCCAAAGGCCTGGTGTGTGTATTTTGATTTATTTATTACCACTCTGAGAGGTGGCTAAAGCCCCTGACCCAAGATCACCCAGTGTGCTTCTTAACTGAATGCGGATTTCAGCCTAGATCTTTTGCCACCCGCTCTGTTCCATGCTCACAATTTTAAGAACAAGTACAGAAAAGTAGTGACATCAGGATGTTCAAGTCCAACGTTAGCCTCTGTTGAGTGTATATTGGCATAATATTGATTTGCCTGGGAGCGTAACAGCACCGGTGTCAGACTACCACAGTATCCTTGTGACTGTTTTGAAATGCTTTTAAAGGAATATCCAGTAGTTCCTCCTCCCCTGCCCTCCCCGTACAGTAATAGTTTGCTTACTATGACAGAACTAATATAAACAATACTATGCAAAAATTGTTTCACAGATATTTAATGGCTTTAGTTAGTCAGAAACGATGGAAGCCCCTTCCCCATGAAATTCATTCAAGCTTGAGCTGGAATACTTTCTTGAAAGAGCTGTGAAACTTTCCTGTTAGGATTGGTATTCAATGGCCAGGGTTAATCGGGTGTGGAATAATCTTTATTTAATTGGCTATTTTGTCTTTTATTGTTTTGCATGTTCATTTAATTTCGAACTGTCATTACTTGCATTGAGTCTCTGGGAAGAGATGGGATGGAAACGAAGCCAAGTAACTAAATATTGCAAAGAAAAATGAAAGTTTCGTTTCTTTCCTTCCTTCCTTTTTCCCCCTCTCCTTTTTTTTTGTATAATGTTTCCTTTAAATGGAGGATCTGTGTCTAAAGAGGGCTGTAATGCAAATTAAATGGTGACAGTAGACAGTGATGGTTTGCATTACAGCAATAGCTTTGCAGGTTCATTTCCGTTGTATATCTTACTTGAGTTATGCAAACGTGCAGGGGGAGTTCTGCAGGTTTTTCTGTATACTTTTTGAAAGACTTTTGTTTCTAAAGATGTAGAGTGAAAAGAACGCCATTTCCACACAAAGGGAAGAAATGTTTATTTTAAGAACACCCAAGTACCCTGCAACGGTATAGCTTGTTGGATTCCAGATTGCCACAGCTTCTTCACTCCGAAGATGAATTGGTATTTTAAAAGGATCCATTCCATAGGGAAACATCCAGCTTAAAAGTTATAGCTTACATTCCCTTCAGTCCTCCTGGCATTACTTTCTCTGTAAGTTTTCTGGGGGCAGGTTTTGTTTTTTGTTTTTTAAGAGGGGGTGGTCTTTTGGCTTTGCAATGCCTATTTGTACTTGCTTAATAAGATACGCTTAAATTTATATTTTTTTTTGTTTATGCATCTGTACTAACCTGGAGCTCTGCCAAATAAGAACACATGGGAGGTTGGAATAAAAACGTAACCGGGGGGGGGGGGCTGCCTGGGTCTTGGTATGAGAGTACTTGTTGTCATTTTGCATTTGGGACCCAGCTAGAAACACATTGGGTGAGGAGAGAGAAGTCATATTGTTTGTAGGAAGTTTTCCAGTGGATTCTCCTGCTGACATTTTCAAGCCAAGCCAAGCCAAACTTATTCCAAATCCCCCCATTACACTAATAGTTGTCACCAGCATTTACCTGGTAATCATTTAGCTTGCAGAAAGGACTCAAAAGGAGATGTTACATAAGCGGTTTTGCAGTTGATTTTTATGTATGGATACCGGTGAGTAACTAAGTTATGACGAGTTACACACAGCATGTGCAAAGCTCTTTTTTCATGTCATTGCTTCTGAACATGCAGTGAGATCCCTCAGATCCTTATAAATTACTCTTTACAAATCCTTATGTTTGTGACCTGGAGTCCAACTTTCAGCTCCACAGTTCACATTATGGAACAAATTCTCATAAGCAACATTCACATCTCCTTTCATAGCTATACGGTTAAATGGAGTTTCATGCCCGATAGCCAATTCTTCACATTCTGACTCAATGTGAACATCACACGAAATCGTGATCTGCAGTTAACCATAGGTTAAGGCTTAAAAGCATGGTTTTGCTTCCAAATGTTCAGGTACATCTTAATTTGAAGATTCTAATCTCCTTTCATTGACTGTCTGTTCAGCTCTCCTGTTTCTGTAGGTGGAGCAACAGCGGTAACTATGGTATGTCAGAGACTGTGTTCCCTGGTCAGTAATTAATGGACATTTTTTTTAAAGTCAAAGTAGCCTGTAAAACACACACACACACACACACACACACACACACACAACTTCAAAATGATAACCATTAGATACTGGCTTCAGAAAACATTTGTTGCATGCAGATGCACATATTTATTTATATATCAACGTCTATCCAATTTGTTAAAGTCATTAAACAGGGGGAGTAATCTATTGGCCACTTGCCACAATGTTGTTTTTTTATGAAGCTATGATTAGTTGTTTTGCTCTCGTAATAGATTCACATTTAATTCATAGGATACCTTGGTAAGATACGTATTATGCCAAATCCATCATTAGCATAAACCATGTTTTACAAACCCTCATCAAACCATGATTTCTGATTCTGTGTTTCTGGCCGATTGCAAACAATTGCTTGTCAAGTCTCACATCATATTAAACCATAGTTAAACTTGCTTCACCATGGAATTTGTGGGGTGTTTGAATTGGGGCAATATTACCACTTCGTCATGTGGTAAGAGTAGTAGTAGGGGACCCAGGTGGCGCTGTGGTTAAACCACTGAGCCTAGGGCTTGCCGATCAGAAGGTCGGCGGTTCGAATCCCTGTGACGGGGTGAGCTCCTGTTGCTTGGTCCCAGCTCCTGCCAACCTAGCAGTTCGAAAGCACATCAAAGTGCAAGTAGATAAATAGGAACCGCTACAGCGGGAAGGTAAACGGCGTTTCCATGTGCTGCTCTGGCTTGCCAGAAGCGGCTTTGTCATGCTGGCCACATGACCTGGAAGCTATACGCCGGCTCCCTCGGCCAATAATGCGAGATGAGCGCGCAACCCCAGAGTCGGTCACGACTGGACCTAATGGTCAGGGGTCCCTTTACCTTTTTTAAGAGTAGTAGTAAACTTTAATACGGTCAAAGACCAGCAAAAGAATAATACAATACAGTTCATACATTATAATAATATTGAGCACTACACAATTTTAAAATTTCATAACATATTACATGGCTGTTATATGTTGATCAGATAGGCAGCCTTTGGAAATAGTTACATCCATTATCGTCCTTGTTAAGAGAGATTCCATGCCCAGAGGGACCTAGGTAGTTGCCTCTTCGTTACCGGTCTTATTTAAATACTACAAACATGCTCAGATGGCTGCGTTCTAAAAACAATAATGTGCTGGACAAAGATCGTCTGTCTTTTCCACCTTCTTCCAGATGCTGAGTTCTATTCCCAGAAACAATGCTCAAATTACATTGACTCGGGGCCTGTGGTTTGGGAGTGTGGGAAGGGAAGAAGAAGGGTCTCTTTTGCAACTGATGAGAAGACTGAAGTTCAATTGTTAACAGAATCTTGAGAAAAGTTAGGTCGGCATCTTATAGAAGGCACAGCAATATCAACTGTTGGCTGTAAGCCTGAGTAAGCGCATACTGAATTTTTAGGTACATTGTCGGAAGTTTTCTGTTTTTTTAAAACCCCATAATTTTTCATTGAACATGTGGCTTTGTTTGCAAGACAACCTGCAAGGTGCTCCTCATCGAGCATTTGAAACAGACGCCCCATTATGCTGGTCACACCACTAAAACACATTTGTATGTATTCCGCCCCCGCCCCCCATGTCCTTGGGGAGAAAAAAAATCCTAGTACAGAACAATTATCCATGGAGAAATTCCTTGGCATTCTGCCGGATTCAAAGAACTGGTGTAGCATAGCACATGGAAGTTTGAACTCGGGACTGCCCAGCTCAGAACCTCACCTCCACCTTGATCTTGTCACCTTCACGCTGTTTCTGCAGGCCTCACATAGCTATTGTTTGGCTGCTATGGGCTGGATGTCCAACTGGCCCTCTATTCTAGCAGGATTCCTATTACGACTCTTTCCATTCTGACATTATTTTATGGCATTCCTTGCAACAACCCCAGTGTAGCTAGAAGACTTTGCCCGTCAGCCACCTGTGACTATTGGTAGGTCACAACTTGCCATGTGGACGGTGGTTGGGAGTGGCGCTCCTGAGTTTGCTTGGGAGAATCGCAACAGGGTTTTCCGTTCCTTCCAGATCTTCCCTTCCCGAATAATGCTGCCCCCTGCTTCGAGGAGGAGGTACCTCAGAAGTGAAGCTGCCCTGCCAGCACCTCAATAAACTTCCCTTTCCCAGCAGATCTGACCAAGTAAACTGCTAAAAATACATCTCATCTAGGCAAGAAATGACTATATTTTAAAAAGTCGCTGGGATCAGCTCAAATCATTTTCATTGTCCTTGATTATGAGGGGAAGAGTTGTTCCTAAATGGATCCTGTGAGTGCATTTACTGCAAATAAAGATAATATATATATATATTATACCAGTCTGTTTTTATTTAGTTAGTTTTAAATGATGCTTCGAGGGAAGCAGGCAGTGCTGTTACACGCCTGTTTTGTGCCAGTACCATTTCCAGCTTTTTTCTAAGCACTTTCTATTTGCCGCATTTAATACAGCGTAACCTCCAAATTCAGAAGGTAATGCAAATGTATGTAATGCGTTTTGTGTGGTGCAGAAAAATACATGTGTCATTAAGTTTTTAAAGCTAGGCTTTTGACAGTATATTGGACTAATGATTTTACAGTATAATCATTTTAGCTCATTTGAAGGCAGGTATACATCCAACTCATTCTGTTTTGGCATAGCAAAGTTTGCCATTGGTATTAAATCTCCCCCCACTCCCCTCCCATGATAAACAAACTTTGTGAAACAGATCCAATGTTTTGCATCCAATGTAATTAGTCCGTTTTTGGGTTTTTTTTAAAGGTTTCCCTGAGCATTCAATTGATTTTTGAATACCTTTTGAAAGAAGCTAAGGAGGGAAATGGTTGGATAATAATAATTCTTCTCTGAGCAAGTTTGGTTTTAATAAAATGACTTCATTTTTAATGTAATTAAATTGGGCTACACGGGTTTGTTTTCAGCTGTAAATGTGCAGAATTGAAAACATATAGGAGAGACGTGTTAATTATGAAGTTCTGCAGTTACTCTTAGTCTGGCGCTAGTAGAGATCTCGGGTTTTAGATTACTGTAATTTCATAAGGGGCACTTGAGAGAGATCTCGCTTTGCTTCGTGAAGTGGAAGAAAAAATAATAATATTTTTGTGACCATATTAAACTATGCTTGTTTCTGCTCTTGCCTCTCTAAAGAAGCCTGCCTTCAAATATTTATTAAAGTGGAGGTGGTAGTCTTTTGTCCTTTGTCGCTGCATGCCAGTTTAATTGTAAAGAGGTTGCAAACATGCAGGCTGTAATGTTACACGTGGGTATGAAAGAGCAGATGGCAGTCAGCTGGGGTTGCTGAAACCAATGCCAGTCTCCCACTTAAGGTGAAATGTAGGAAAGAGAGATTGTCACTCCAGAGTGATTTGAAGCTGCCTTCTCCCTTGCTCGCTCCTCCCCCCCCCCTCTCTCACACACATAGATATATACACCTACCTTCCTTCCCCTGTGGTATAGGATTCCTACATGAGGGCACATGCTGGCGGCTTTCATCTCCAAGGAATTGTTTTCTTG
Organism: Zootoca vivipara; assembly: GCF_965207765.1. Classification (NCBI taxonomy): domain Eukaryota; kingdom Metazoa; phylum Chordata; class Lepidosauria; order Squamata; family Lacertidae; genus Zootoca; species Zootoca vivipara. The sequence goes on along the minus strand of NC_142592.1, from coordinate 63,675,249 downwards.
ACTGCCGCCATCCACTGTTGAATAGCATAGCATGGCTTTGAAAGGTTCCTGTCTTATTAGTAGTCTAAACAGTCTCTTGTGTCTTTTGTGTCCGAATGACAGAGAGGTTTGGAAATGGTTTTGGTGCCAGGCACTCCTTCAGCAAAAACACTCGCCTCTTAAGGCGAGGCGCTTCGTAATTGATTTTTTTTCCTTTCCAAATTTCATTTTTGCTTGTCCCCCTGCCTGCCTTTTAAGAAGTTTGATCCAGATATTCAGAATAGAGATCTTAACACCATCCCATCCCACCCCCGATTTGCAAAACTCTGCAAGTATGTTTACTATTTGTTTGATATATATATTAATTTACCCACTACCACCAATGTTTAAGGAACACTTTTAAGTTCCTCCAGTAAAGAATGTGAACTTTGCAGTTTGATTGCAGCAGAACACTTTAAATAAAGCTTTTTGTATTTCAAGGGTAGAATCTCCAAGAGTGCAATCTTATACATGCCCACTTAGGAACTAGTCCCAATGAGTTTGATCAGACTCACTGGGAAACTGGGTTTAGGACAGCAACTTGAGTTATTTCTGATATGCACAATTTTCAGGCGCAAGCATCATACTTGCAGTTTTTGTATGTTCAGAATTGTGCCACTTTCCAAACAGCACATTCCTTTACGCGCACAAAATAATGTTTGTGCTTTGTTGAGGTTCTTTTGCTTGCTTCTCTCCAGCTTCCTTGTCTTAAACTTATGTAAAGGACACCAGAAATTATTTTCCCATGCACAGCAACTGGTTGTAAATTTAAAAAGTATTTAAATGATTTCCCTTTTTATCAAGCTGCTTGAATCATCTGAAGTGTTGATCACTCACACAAACTGTCTTGACATTAAAGTTTTTAAAGTTTACTGGTGTCACTGTATTGCAGTTATTTACCCCTCTGAACAACTTTGTGAGTTATCTCTTTTTTCGGTGTTAAAAATTACAGTTTGCAATCTGCTTGGATTACACAAGCCCTTTAAAACACTCCAGACAGGTTGTGTTTTTCACTCCGTTTTAGGTACTTTCGACAATTAGATGAACTAGGGGCTCGCTTTCTTCTTGTTTTTATTGCTATCATTTATCAGTTGCAAGATGTAAAGTTGTAGTCTTCTCTGCCTGACCCAAATAAAACCAGCTTGTATTGATCCTTGCTCAGGACATAATGAACTGGCAAATAATCTCCGGCCATCTCCTCGGTGTTCATCAAAGCCATTTTTAGGGAATAAAGTCTGAATATGTACAATCTAAAAGCCTTATCTCGCTTACTTGATATACATGTGCAGGTTTAAAGCCAGAGACCCGATAAAAATCATAGCTAATTGTGTGAGATAGTACCTTTTTATTTTCATTATGGCTTCAATACAGTAGCTGCAGCTTAAAAGCTCTCAGATATTGCATGAAACTTTCTGGATATTAAGGTTAATGTTTCTGGGGGCAGGGGGTGTTTTTCTCTACTGACTGGGCTTTCCCCCTCATCTAGTAGCAAATAGAACAAAATTAGTTTTCATTCATGTGTCAGGTTAATGATTTTCTTTTTAATTCTTACCCCCCCTTCTCTTTTTTTAGAGGAGACGAGACTACTGCCGATTTTTTCGAAAGCCTTAAATGTTAGCTGACCTCCCAGATGAACCCAACTTTATGTAAACAGTTTCTTGAGATGGTTCGAGGCTGGGCCAGCAAATCTGGATGACATTAGTGCTGCTGTGTTTGAGGGAAGTTGGAATCCCTGGGTAATTCTCAGGAGCTTTTTTCCAGGCCTGGGCAGTCGTCGACTTTGCTTTCTTGTCGATTTTGTAGGGTTCGTTGGTAATGCTCTGTGTGTCTTTTGGAAATGTAATTAGTGAAATACATAATTAGTTTTACTTTGAAGTATAACATCCCCCATTTTGGACCAGCTCTGCTATACTCTCCAAAGTGAGGTTTTAGGCCAGTGTTGAGTATTTGTTTTCTTGGTGCTGTGAGATTTCAAAGATAACATCATTATTAATATTACTTTTTAGTGTTTGGATGGCTATGCAACCTGGGTTTTGTTTCCTGTGACTGGACACTATTGTCTCTCCCCCCCCCCCAGGAGAACCAAGACAAATAGAGCAACCTTATACATATTTACTCAGAAGTAAGCATTGCTGTGTTCAATGGGGCTTACCCCCAGGTAATTGTGTGTAGGATTTTTTTGATGGTTTGACCAAACTGGAAGTTAAAAACTGAGATCTAGTTCACCACGCCACACTGCTGGTTTTTTTTTTAAAAGAACTAGCATAGCAGAAGAATTTCCCTTACAAAATGTTTTTACGTCGCCAACAAAGAAGTTCTGCACTGATATACCAAAAAGTAAAATAAACATCCCAGGTGCTTATTTACAGCGGGTTTGAAAACTTTCATTTCGGTGAGACTTTAGGAATAAACTGCCTATTATTAGTTTGAGGCACTCTTGTGATGTTCTATCAAGGATGAATTGCATTTGAAAGACAAAACTTGTCAAGCAATTAATATATGCGGTGTGATTGTTTTAGATATTCCACCGCTGTAGGGAAGTTTTAACATATTGCTTAGCTAGCGCTGGGTGTTTTTTTTTTTTGGCAAGGATAATTTCATAAGCATTTCTTCACAAAAGCAACCCTCAGCGGTTGCTCTGACATGATTAACTGGGACATGATATTTAGGACTCATTTAACACTAGCTGAGCCTCTCAAATACCCCCGTGTGCTCAGGACTTGTTCTTGCTCAGGATAACAAGCTTCTAGCTGATCCGTTTTTTAGGCAGGTGGTCTTGATAGCCAGCAAATGTCAATCACTTTGGTGTGTCTTGGTTACCCATACTCGCACGCTCTGGTTTGCATTACAAGGAACTGTGAAACATTCATTTTGTTTTGTACACCAGAAGAAGGGTGCACATGGGTGAGGCTTTAACTTGTGGTTAGCTGACCTGTTGTAAGTTCAGCTTCCCATCAAAATGCAGGTTTACGGCATGCAGCGTGGATGTCGCATTTGCTGGCATTCCTCTTCTTTGCCTCTGTATGTTTTGCCTGATTAACATGCACCCCAAAATTTGCGGCTCAGATCAGACTTTTGTATAACAGTTAACAGGTGTTCCCCATTTGTACTGAGCATCTTCTTGTCCCTATGCATTGAAATGAAAGTTATCCAAACCTGTTCTGCAAACAGGGTTGTGAAATCTCTCTTTTTTTTAAGGGGGGGGGGCGGCTTCCTAGCTGTAAGGCATCGAACAGTGCACCACATAGAAGCTTGTCTTGTTATTTATTAAGTATATTTCTCAGTTTTCTGTTAATCTATCGGGGCAGCATTTCCTATGGCGCTTAGAGACCAAGACTGCAATCCTATGCACGCTCACTTGGGAGCAAGACCCATTGAAAAATAGCTGTGCTTTATTCAATATAAAGTACTATTGTTGGTCCAGGTAGAAAAGATGCCTTTGGGGAGCCTCAGCAGGAAGAGGAAGTGATGGAGGGAAATGATACGTAGCTTGGCTTTGGACTGCTCCCAATCTCCCCACTCCAACAAAAAAAAAAAACCCATCCCTTTGCGCGCAGGGGCGGGGGTACTCATAAAATTTGCAGAGGAGAAAACCACAGCCAACCTGCTTTGCCTATGCAGTGTCCTCATGACATCATCAGCCTTTGCATCAATCTCCTCTCTTCTCTCTCAAGGGTTTGCATAAGAAAGGTCTCCAGCACTTATCTTTCAAGCAGCTGACCTGCTTTCCATGCTGTTAATGCAGAAGATTATCTAGTTAACCTCTCATCTTGGATATGGGCCGCTGTTGCCTCTGACATTGGCCACTTGCTCAACTTCCTTCCCCTTTTTCTTAACACACAAAGCACTGTTTGCCTCCATTCCCTCCAAACCAGAATTGCAAATAACAGTTTAAACCAGATTGTCAGTTATGGTTTGAGCAAACCATAGTTTGCCAAATTCAGGCAGCATGACAGCCTATGGTTTGCTGAAACCAGGACAGGAGGAAAGAAATCCGAGCATAAGGGATCTGGCAGTACATGAGCCAGAAGCCTATTCATCTGCCATAACCAAGGTCTGGACCTTATAACTCCTTATTGGTCAGTATGTTGCATATTGGGAACCTTACAACCACATTAAATGGAGTTTACTGCTTTTCAGATTCTCTTGAAATGATTCTGCCCTCTGTGACCTCAAACCTCCAGTTTCAATCTTAATTATTTTGATCACACAATCAAATAATTCTAACTTCTCTAGTTTCTCCTTGTGAATATTTTTTCCCCTTACATTAGATCTTTTTTGCTATGCATTACTGACTCACTCAAGTGTATTGTGTTCATGAATGTCCCACATTTTTGTCACTTGAAATAGGGTTTTGATTTAGCTAACACCCCCACACACCAGAATTTATTTTAAACCTACAAATGTAGCTAAAGTGTTTATTTTCTTACCTTAAAAATGTTAGCTGTAGCAATAATATGTTTCCTGTTTATCAGCAAAGTACATTTTTAAAAAATCCTTTTTTCATGACACGATTTTGAAATGGAACCCCTTCCCCATGCGTCGGTTGTACAGACATCACTTTTTGTGCTAAACACAATGTGTCGTGAGTGATGATAAAATTGCTGTTTAACCCAAATATCCCTGACTTCTCCTCAAATATGCCAAATGAATTGGGCAGGTGGAGAAGAGAATAGTTTTGAATCAATATACAAACATCGCTGTCTGTAAGGTAGGCCATTGTATTGCCACAAATGGGAAGAATATATTGAATTTATGCACACATGGTTGACTTTTCATACAAGCGGGCTCAGGTTAAACATCTCGAATGTGGAATATGAATAGAGCTAACATTCTCATAAAAAGCAGTAATGAAAATGAACAGAGTTCCATTTCGACTGCTAGCAAAGAACATTTGATACTCCAAGGCATGAAATGTGTTTAGTACTTGGGGTTTTGTTCGCTTGACAGAAGCCAGGAAGTGGGACAGTATGACTTCTCTATAAAGGCTTATTCTGTACCTGATGACAGACTCAAGGATGTAACTTGCTCACAGCAGCCGTGCTACCCGGCAGCTCTTCATTCCATGCAGCAGACGGCGAAGACATTCCAATAGCTGCATGTCATCAGTGGACATTTCTCCGAACATGTCAGTCGTTGGGACATGCCGTTTTGTTTGCTGTTCTGAGGTTGGCGCCAGGGTGGGTGAATCCACAGGGCAGAAAGGGAAGAAATTCTGCACCATAAGCACATGTTTTGACTAAGAGTGAAATTTGGACTGGGAAAGAGGGTCTGTGTGACCAGATAGTCGTAAGAATGTATGAAGAGGAGCCTCCTGGATCACGCCAGTGGCCCATCAAGTCTAGCATCCTCTTCTCACAATGACCAATCAGATGCCAGTGGGGAACCCACAAGCAGGAAACCCACAAGCACAAGAGCACTCTCCCTTTCTGTGGTTACCAGCAACCAGGTATTCAGGAGAATTACTGCCTCCAACTAGGCAGGCATTTATGTTCCTTTACCCACCCGATTGGTGGGATGCAGGTGGCGCTGTGGTCTAAACCACTGAGCCCTGGGCTTGCTGATCGGCGGTTCGAATCCCCGCAAAGGGGTGAGCTCCCTTTGTTCAGTCCCAGCTCCTGCCCACCTAGCAGTTCGAAAGCACGTCAAAGTGCAAGTAGATAAATAGGTACCGCTCCGGTGGGAGGGTAAACGTTGTTTCCATGCGCTGCTCTGGTTCGCCAGAAGCGGCTTAGTCATGCTGGCCACATGACCTGGAAGCTGTCTGCGGACAAACGCCAGCTCCCTCGGCCTGAAAGCGAGATGAGCGCACAACCCCAGAGCCGTCCGCAACTGGACCTAGTGGTCAGGGGTACCTTTACCTTTACCCACCCGATTACCACACACCATATGTGCGGTGGGGAGGGTCCTAACTTTTGCTCTACCATCCCTCTTATCCCAGCCTCATTAATCTGCGCCTGGGTGGGATAAAAATGCTTGCGGTGGCTGAGTAGGAAGAGATAAAGTGGGGAGAATTCAGCTTCTCTCACCTGTGTACACAAAACTAAGTGTGTGCCTCCTCCACCACCCTACTTTATAGATAAAAATGTGACACGTACACATTTGTTTGCCATATCACTTCTAGTTTGGCCCTTGTTTTAAAATGCACATTATGGGTTGGATGCAGGCTTAGTCATTCTTAGAGGAGACTCGTTGAAATTGATGGAACGTAAGTTAATCAAGAGAAGCTTAAGTCTTACTCACTTCAGTGGCCCCAATCATGACTTAATCTATCCAGTCCTATATCTCTTTTGTGAACCCAGTGCTACCCCCAAAAAACATCAGCCCTGTGTCCAGTTCCCCTCTCTCTCATGTCTACTTAAACTTACACTAGGTCCTGACAACATGACTTTGTGTGTGTTTCCGTCCTTGCTCCTTGTCGTGGTCTGGGGGGGGGGGGGAATGCAAATTATGACTTCAGAATTCAGGACATGAGGAGCTAGATCATGAAAATAGATGTGATAGTATTCATACTCAAGTATTTAAATTCGCAAATAAAATGTCTGTGGGTTTCAAAGGAATTACCCCCACTGTAGCTTGGGTTTGTTGGCATCTTAGCTTCACACAAGTTGTACTTCCATCTAATAACACATCACAGTGGTGCCATCTAATTGGGCAGTTGGTTTCTTGGGACAGTTTTAAAGCGAGACAAATTCCAATTGCTGTTGAGTCTGCTTTTCCAACGCCAAATACAACCGTGACCTTTGCGTGTCTCGCTTTTCTCTCCTACCTCTCTCTTATTTGTGTTCCTCTTTTGGTTGCTGTTTCTTTTTAATGATGCTAAATGTCATAGATGGCGAATGCTTTGAAAGACTTTACCTCCCATTTTAAGAGTTCTTTTAGAAAAACAAATTTAAAAGAGCTATTTGGGGGTGGGCAGATGAAACTAGGCACAGCAGAGAAGAGATGATGCCTGAGTCATCCAGGTCCTGTGTAGGCACAGAGAAACTTTCCCTGAATAAACACTCACTGGCCCACTGGAGGAATTCCTCTGATCACTGACTACAAGTCCCTCATAGCACTGCACTGCGTACAAAAAAGCTCTGGTTTCAGCTGAACATACATTCTTGATAGTAACCCTGTGCCAATCCAAATCGGGACTTTACACATTCACTTCCTGTAAGGGAAAACTTATTATTCATGAGGGCACAATCAAGTCATGAAATACAGGGCTTGTTGGTCTTCTGGCGCCATTTTCCCTCCGGACCTTTTCATCTGTACTTGCAAGAGGTCAAACTGGAGCTTCCAAATAGATGCTACAGATAGAGTCCCAGGTGGTTCAGAATTGAATTTTAAACAGAACCGCGGAAATGGGCAAAGGAGCACACTCTTATTATTGAACAGACTGACTCAGTGGTGTGTTGCCCATGCAGAATAATGTTTTGTGTGTTTTGGTTTTTTATGAGGCTAGTCCTTGTCTATTATAGTTTCTCGCTATAGGAGTGGTGATTATGTCCAGGCAACTGGTGGCCGATACACATGCAAGGTGCATGCACTCTTTTTGCCCTCTCAGGAGAAAGCGCACACACACATGCAGCAACCCCTGGATTTATCATGATAGAAACATGACGTGTGGGCAACATGCTCTGGTGCATACAGTGGGAGGAACAGGCAACCAGTGTTGGAGTTATCACATCAGTCATTTTTGAGGCTGTATTATTCACCTAAGTTAGTGACAAGGAACCTTTGGTTGTCCAGAGGTGGTTGCATTTCCAGCTCACATCTGCACTAGCCAGCATGGGCAATGGTCAGGGATGGTGGGAACTGTAGTCCCCCCAAAAAACCATTGAAGGCCACAGGTTGCCTACCCCTGCTCTAAATAATGTATGATGGTGTCTAATCCTGAAGTTCTTAATGTTTGATTTTTTTAATGTTTTAATATATGCTATAAGCCGCCCAGAGTGGCTGGGGAAACCCAACCAGATGGATGCGGTATAAATAGTAAAGTTATTGTTATTTCATTATTAATACTGTTATGTCAACTATCAGAATTAGGAAGTTGTTCTGAGCTAGTATGGAAAAACCTGTGGATTTTTAACGTATTGGATGTGGTTTGAATCATTTCCATAGTTATTTATTTGATAGATGTACGCTACTGGCTGGTTACAGTTACAGGGTGGCAAACAAAAACTGATAAAATACATGCCATCAATATGTGGAACAGCAGAATAATAAATTCCAGTAGAGCCAATTAAACCATCAGTTAAAGGCAGTTTCCGTGATGCGCACAAATAAAAAGTTCTTTGTCATACACCAGATGGGCACTAGGTCTAGGACCAGTAGAACATTAAAGGGAAACGGTGAGTTGAAGTAGCTTTGAGGGCCAAACTACATGTGGTGTTAGTAAGATGTTTAAACAAGTGACTTAACCTGGGCACTTTTATTTGGTATGGGTGAGGGGAAGTAACCTTGGAACCCCCCCCCCCCAATCTGGCTCAGGGGCCCACACAAATAGTGCTGAAAACCTCTCCTTCCTAGGTGCTCCTTCCCAGAAGTACTTTTGGGGCATAGAATAGCAGCTGGGTAGAGACACAATCTGAATTGGGGGGGGGGGGGCACAGCTACTTTGTTTGCCCCTGGGTGTCTGTCTGAACCCTGCTTGGGACTTGTTCAGTGAATTATATCAATAAGGTGCCCTTCTCTATGCACCTTTAGTAGTGTCTAAACAGTTGGAATCCCTTATCAATAGGGCTTCCAAGTTGAGAGTATTTTGAAAATCACTAGTCGTATGAAAGTCATTAATTTATCAACCTGTAAAAAAAAAAATTCCAACACCTGTGGAGGGTTTCAGAAAGATAAATCAATGGGAGTATCCCGAAACTCATTTAAAGCTCCTTCTGAATGGAGTCCATTTATTGTGCTGATTTCCATCTTTTGGAACTGGAATTTATAAGGGTTTCAATTATTTCTTATGGCAGGAAGCACTAGATTATATTTGCTTGTTTCTCACCTGAAAATGAGAAGGTTGTGTTTGTGCAAACTTTTTTTTTAACACCCTTCCTTCAGACTAAATCTGATAAACTTCATTCTGATAGAAGGCTGTAAAGCTACTAAAAGCTGGGGGGGGGGCAGAATTTGGAGTAGGATTGTTGCAAGTGTTTCAACTTTAGTAATAGAACACTTTTTATTCTTAAAAAAGAAATTAAAGGTGTTCTCTGAATTTAGTGAATTTGCCAGTATTTGTTTTCAAATTGTATATACGTTTTAAAAGAGATAAATTCTTGCAGTTCGAATGGTGCCTGATCTCAAACCATCATTTTTAATGTTTGTATGGAAAATCCTCTGATACCTTGTCACACTTTTGACTGTCAGACTTGCTTGGTATTTAAAAAGGGAACATTCTTTGTTAGATGTGGATGTTTGCATCATTGATACTTTTGAGTTGTGTCTGTAAATTTCATTCATCATACTTGCATAAAACACACCAGCAGAAGGTGGTGGCTGATCCCCTTCTGTTTGACCTCACCACCTGTGATTCGAAGGTATAGTGCTTCTGAACATGGAAGGTCAATTTAGGTAAAGTAACCTAGTGACGCTTGATTAGACAACTTCATGGAGAATAGATCTATTTCTTTTTAAGGACTCCTTAGCAGTGGCTATTGCAGTGATGATTAGATTTCTTACTCTGGCCCTTTTACCAGGGCAGGTTGCTGTAATTTAAAAGCACAACATTGTACGTTGTGCGAAAAAGAACTTCGCATGTAGAGAAAAGTCATGTCTTAACTGCATTTCTGGGGAAGAGCAGCAGTTCTCTCTTAAGCCTTAGGGAGTGCAAATTCAGAATTATGTTAACTGTCTGCTGATATTCTTGAGTACATCCTGAAAACAACCTCTTGTGGTTCTGAAATAGAAATCACATAAGTAGCATTGCAAAAGGAGGATAGTATATCTAAGAACTGGTCCTACCCGCCTGCAAGCAGTATGCACATCATCACAGTTTCTTGAAAATACAATATTATCATGTGTTTAAAAAGAGTTTCCTCCTGAAATTTATAGTAATATTCATTATTTAATCGGTTTTAATGTATTGTAAACCACTTTGATGTTTTTTCTTTAAAATATAAAGCAGTAATACCAGGAAACATACAGTACATGTTTACTTTCCACTTACTCTTAAACGCTAGTTTTTCACTATCTGAAAAGTCATACAAGCTTGACTTTTGTAGAAATGTAGTTAGGATGGCTTGCAATTTATTTGGGGAGGGGGGGAAATGGATTAGAGAGATCAGTACGGTTAGTAGGTAGTATTAGTGTTGTGTGGTGTGTGTTTTTCCTCTGCTGGGAATGTAACAAATTGGTTGGCTGCTGTAATTTGGTTTTTAAGTTTGTCTGTTGAATGAGGACCAATTTGTATAGATAATATATTGTGTGTTAAATTGAATGCTCTGCTTTTGTACATTCCATTCCATTACGAAGATGAGACTTTGGATAACTACCTAGTTTCAGATAATGTGGAATCAAATCCTTTAGTGAGCCGTAGTGTAGCAAATCAGCACAATGACTATTTTATGTTTTAAGTGGAGATCATGTTTTGAGTGCCTGTAAATGCCTCGTTAGAAAAATCAATTCTAAGCATCCCCTTTCTACTCTCTTTTTGGTTTACTTTATTTGAACTGCATTCTGACACTTTAATCCACTCTCCCATATATATAAGTTTCAACTCCGCTGATTTCAGAGAAAACCATATCAGACTTGGGTCATTGTAACTTGGCCAGCCCATTATTGATACTGTTGCAGTTAAAAAAGGAAAGAAAGGTCTAGATCCACCTGTGAAAGACTGACATAAATATGTAAAATTGGTATGACAAAAATGTAAATGGTCTGTTGTGGGGGGGGGGAGCGTTATTGCAGATTAGTCCGCAAAGGTTACTTTATCCCACGAAATTGCAAGCCTAAATTTCAACACTCATTCAACTCGTTGCAAGGACATTGTCAGCTTTAAATGGGATGGGAGCAACTTTGATACCTGCCAGATCATCTGGTAGCAGTTCTTATTCACCACAGGTGATTAAACGAGTGGCCTACAAGCCAATTTAATGTGTCATTTCCCAGTGCTTCAGGCTTCTAGCACTATCTCTATCTCAGCATCTTTCTCCCTACGGGATGCTTTGATAGCTAATGGTGCTTTTAAGAAAGGTGCATTCAAAGGAGCAGTTGTATTGCCTTTCTGCATGCCCATTTCCATAATCAGTCTGAAATGGTCATAATTACAGCCCAAAGTGATAACAGCTGAAATTTGCCCATGTGAATACTTTATTCGTCCCCAAAATATCTGCACGTATAACTCCTTTGAGAAAGGATGTGAAATACTTTTTAGTTTAGGTTACAGGTTGGGTTACTAGTGACTTTGCTATGCTAGAATATGAGCCTGGAGGAACTTGTTTTGACTCTTTTTCTCAGATCAAATATGCCAGTGTAATTTCACTGTTCTTGGTTGAAAAGTCACTGATGCTTTTAAATGCTCTCTTACTTTGTGTGTAAGACATTGCAAAGAGATGCTTTTTGTCTAACACTTATTCATAAACTGCTGTGGGGGAGCGCTTGTTATGCCATTTTTTCCTGCTGATTAAGGGCACCAGCCACATATTTTATTTCCTTTGCTATGTGTAAGAAGCTCAACAGGAGCTGTGCTTTCCAGGTTGTCTCCCTACTCTCAGACATAAAAAAGAGGATCACTTACAGCTTTAGGAAAAAATGAAAAAGACACCTGAACAGATGGATGTGGCTTCCAACCTGTTTCGAGGGAGCTCTTTATCAAGATTTTTTTATGCTACTTAATAAAAACCTGGACATTTTATTTTGTGCTGCAGCACACGAAAGCACTTAGGAGGAGAAATAGACAGCTTTAGGGAGGAACAAAATGGCAACCTGGATCATGATAAAATTACTGGCGGTGACAAGACACAGCTTCATAGTAGTCGGGGACTTTCCCTTCCTCTCTGACTTCCCCTTCCCTTCCCTTCCTTTCCTTCCCTGCAGTCCCTCACAAACACACATATCCATCTTCTTCTAGAGTCCCCCAACCCTCCAAAACAGGCTTGGGCTGCAGGTGGGCATGAATGGAAGCCTGTTGCACAAGCAGACTGACGCCATTGGATGTCACCCAATAAAGGGGAAATGATTCCCTACCTTTTTGAGAGCAGATACCTGTCTTTACAAGATGTTGCATGGCCCCAAGGAAAAGGAAGGTACTAAACTTGAAGCATGAAGGAGCATTGATCTACACTTTATTTTATTTTTATTTACTTTATTTAATATTTCTATCCTATCGTTTAGGGCGGGGCAGAAAAAAGTGTTAGACTGAAAAACTGAACAAACGTACCAGTAAATGCAAACATTTGTAGAAGGGCAAAAGTAAGATCAGTGAAAAGTTAAAAGCAAAATTAAAAAGTTCTTAACGACCACTTCAAAGTAGTGAGTGGCATTACGGTAGACGTCAGAAGACTGGTATTTACTGGTAGGTTTTAAGAAAATCAAAAATTCGCCTATATTTGTCAGTGCACATCAGGTATTTTTCAGAAGTGCAAATGCCATCCTTGTTTGCTTAATTTACAGAGAAAGGACAACTGTTGTGCTGCTGATGGGAATATCTGTGTGCATACGCACATACACATGCACACACACATACCCAATCACAACACATTTCTGAGAATGTTTTGGTAAGCTCCATATTTGCAATCTTCACATCGACTATTGCACACACATGCACATCAGTTAGTCATTCTGCTAAACCAGGCTTCCTCAAACTCGGTCCTCCAGATGTTTTGGGACTACAATTCCCATCATCCCTGACCACTGGTATCATGGGAGTTGAAAGCCACAAACATCTGGAGGGCCGAGTTTGAGGAAGGCTTTGCTAGACTTTTTTTTTTGAAGTTTGTCACTTTCTCATTTTATTTTGTTTCCTGAGAAAAATAGGCGAGCCTCGAAATTTCAAAAAAACTGGAGATGTGGGTTGGATCCTCAAATCACTTTCATCGGAATAGCCTTATTGACCCAATTGGCAATCCTCCAGAGTAAGCAGTTTGAAACTTGCAATCCCCAAATCTGTGTTGGACTGTGTCCTGCAAATGTTTGCATTTCTGGGAATGGACATATTAGCGATATCAGTAAAAATAACTGTGCTGTATTTAAGCTGGCCAGAATAGGGTGAAAATTTCTGCAGTGGGAAGAAGTATCGGTTTCCAGGCTGGCCAGAAAATCATATTTCTCCTTCAAACACAGCACAAGAGCTCATTGAGCACCAAAACGGACCGTCTAAGCTCTGAGTCAGTCCACCAGGGGAATGAAGTCTCAGTTTAAGAATACCTTCAGATAGCAGGAATTCTGGAAGTCCTAAGGACAGAAATATTTTGGCTCAACAGATGAGCAGAAAAGTTCCCCCCACCACCACCCTCTGGAGAGTCTGCTAGGCAGCAGCTGCGGGTCTTTAGTGAGGATCTGCAGGGCTCCTCTTCTCCATATTCCCTGCGCTAGTTGCCAAGGTAATTCCAAAAATAAAAAGGAAGCTGTTATTCATATGCATAACCCCAGCCTGGCAGGAAGACAATGTGTATCAGATGCTGATACACATTTCAATGGATATGCTGTACAAGCAAGACCTTTCAGACTACGGCATTGCATTCCTCCAATACTTAAGCCTTTTGACATTGAGTATTTTAGCTGTGTAAGAATGCTTCTTGGAATATTGATTTATATGCAGCTGTTGCGTCCTCTTCAAGAAATTATTTGGCATCTGTAAGGTTTTCAAACATATCTAAGATGTTTGTCTCATTTGTAACTGCCCTTCAAGACAGCAAAACATGAAGATGGTCCATTAAAGAAGAAAGAAAAAAAACATCTACCACAACCCTGTGAAGTAGGTTAGACTGGGTGTTACTCACTGAACGTCATGATTGACCAGGGATTTCAGCCCAGGTTCGCCCAGTCAAAGTCAACACACTGTTGACTACCCCACCTTCGCTGCCATACATTGCTTATTTTATACAGTGGCACACCATCGACCCAGGGCAGCTGCCCCGATCAGTCAGCGTCAATTAAATTCTGTTGCACGGCATGGCAAAAAGTTTTGTAGTCAAAGCCTCGCAATGATTTTTCCGCAGCAGCAAAATGGTTGAAGCTGCTCAACTCACAGAGTACCTTCCCAACGTGGAGCCTAAATTCGGCATTACAAGTTTGGACAAAGCCATATTTGAGCCAATGAGGAACTTAAATGTTATTTCCCATCCTCAAAAGCTACTTTTCTGATAGATAACATTGGGAAGGATAGTTCCAAAGATAGGAGCTTAGTCAGTGGAAGAGTAAAGATAAGGTAGTATTAAGAACTTCTACAGACTTCTTACCAAAAATCAATTCTATCTTTTATAGTTCTCTAGAGATAATTCTTCCTTCTCTCCACCCTAATCTTCAGAAAGAGGGGGGAAAGGACAGGAGCAGAATGCTACAGCTATTAAAACTTCCAGAAAAGAAGTGCCAAAGTCTGTAGAACACCTTTCTGTGTAAGCACTTCATCTAAGCCTCAGCAATAGGATGGCGAGCGTTTCTGAATTGGCTATAACTCAAACGCTAGCACATTGCTAACAGACCTAATAAAATGAAAGGAATCAACACATTTTTTCCAAAAGGCCTCTCTGTGCCCAGGGGAAACTGCAAGCGCTTTCTTTAAAAAATATAGATATATATCTTGATTATTTAACATGTATGCTCTTAGGGGGCTGTGCAATTTTGATATCTTTCTCCTTAATTGGGAATTGAAAAATGACTTTCCCCCCACAAGCCACATAGTGTGATATTCAAATAAAAGGTGCAGGGCAAAGACCACTGGCATAGTAAAGGCTGAGTAAAGTAGTACCATTTTGGGTGGGAGGGGTTTTTCTTTCTGTTAATACTTTTATTGAAGATTTTCTGAATTTTACACACACGCACACACACACACACACACACACACACACACACACCTCCACACAACTACATCACCTGCATGAAACCAGTAGTGCTATCTTCCAGGACTAGAATATAAAATAATACAAATTGAAAAAGAAAAGAAAAAATATTTTCACACTGAAGAGTTAACATAGTTTTATTATTTATTTATTTATTTATTTATTTATTTATTTATTTATTTATTTATTTTATTACTTATACCCCATCCATCCAGCTGGGTTTCCCCAGCCGTTCTGGGCTGTTTCCAGCAGATTATATATTATTTATTTTGATATTTTAATTATTGAATTTATATACTGCCCTAAACCTGGAGGTCTCAGGGCAGTTTACAGAATAAAATCAAAATATAAAACCACAAAATACATAATCAACATAAAAGCAACCCAATAGCCCCCCCGCCCTGCCAAAACCCACATTTTAAAAGGCCATGGGATGTCAGTCAAATCAACCAAAGGCTTGGTTGAAAAGGAACATTTTTGCCTGCTGCCTAAAGGTGTATGATGAAGGCGCCAGGCGAACTTCTCTGGGGAGAGCATCCCACAGATGGGGCGCCACTGCAGAGAAGGCCCTTTTTTGTGTTGCCACCCTCCGAACCTCTCAAGGAGGAGGCACACGAAGGAGGGCCTCACAAGAGGGTCTCAGGGCCTGGGTAGGTTCATCTGGAAAGAGGCGGTCCTTGAGGTATTTTGGTCCTGAGCCGTTTAAGGCTTTATAGGTCAAAACCTTCCGGGCATTTTTAATTGGGCCCGGAAACTAATTGGTAACCGCTTGTGCAATGGAATTTCTCCTCCCTCTCCACTGCCCCTATGCCGCCCAGATCTGTTTTGGGGTTTCACCAACCCTATGGAGCAGATTGGTGGACGCGGGGAGAGGAAAAGGTAGGTGAAGCTCGGTTGTGCAAGCAGAAATTCTTGCATTAGCTGAAGGACTTTATTGGAGACTTCCATAAGTAGCATATCCATTGAGACTGGGGTTTGGTTCTTTGTGATCACTTGGACTTGCTATTATGTTTTGCCCAGTCAAAATGTATCTCTCTGTATATTTGCTTGCTCCAATCCCCACTCTAGCCTTCTTCTTGTTGTTTAGTCGTTTAGTCATGTCCGACTCTTCGTGACCCCATGGACCAGAACACGCCAGGCACTCCTGTCTTCCACTGCCTCCCGCAGTTTGGTCAGAGTCATGTTGGTAGCTTCGAGAACACTGTCCAACCATCTCGTCCTCTGTCGTCCCCTTCTCCTTGTGCCCTCAATCTTTCCCAACATCAGGGTCTTTTCCAGGGAGTCTTTTCTTCTCATGAGGTGGCCAAAGTACTGAAGCCTCAGCTTCACGATCTGTTCTTCCAGTGAGCACTCAGGGCTGGTTTCCTTCAGAATGGATAGGTTTGAACTGCTTGCAGTCCATGGGACTCTCAAGAGTCTCCTCCAGCACCATAATTCAAAAGCATCAATTCTTTGGTGATCTGCCTTCTTTATGGTCCAGCTTTCACTTCCATACATCACTACTGGGGAAAACCATAGCTTTAACTACACGGACCTTTGTCGGCAAGATGGTGTCTCTGCTTTTTAAGATGCTGTCTAGGTTTGTCATTGCTTTTCTCTATCTAGGTTTGTCATTGCTTTTCTTGCCTTCTTACCTACTGTATTTTTCTGTGTATTGGACGCCCCCATGTATAGGACACCCCCTATTTTGGGGGACCCCAAATTAAGAAAATGGGGGGGGAATTGCCCAGACTTGTTGAAATTTGGGGGGGGGAGGATTGTCCAGAAGCTAACAGCCCCACACGTCTAACAGGCCGCCTATCAGCTGTTCCCTCGCCGGCAATCACTGAGATTGGGGGGGGGCAAAGTTGAGCTTTTTGGGGGGGAGTGGTGAAGCTTTTTTTTCAATTACTTTTAGCACTTTTCGCCTTTCCTGCAGAGCCTCCTACAGCTGGGAGGGAGGCTGTAGGCAGTCCACTTTTGCTGTGCGGTGTCTTCACTCAGCTCCATTTGTGCACGGGCAGCGCAACGTTACACAGGAGGAGCGCGGCGATTGAAGTAATACCCCCCTCTGCGCCCTTAACATCAGTGAAACATTGCGCCTTGCACTCCTCCTGTGTAACATTGCGCCGCCCGCACACAAATGGAGCTGCGCGAAGATGCACAGAAAAAACAGATCACACGCAGCCTCCCCCTCGCAGCCTCTGCCTGTAGGGCGGGCAAAGTGGGAGGAGGCAAGCAGACTGAGAATGCCCCACAGGAAAGGCGCGGAGAGGAGAGATATCTTCGATCGCTGCGGCCAACTGGAGAGGCAGTGCCTTTCCCGTGGGGAACATAAGAAGCTTCCTTATACTGTGTCAGATGGCCCATCCAGCTTAGTATTGTTTATACTGACTTTCTTCTGCCTTCCAGTGTTTCAGGCAGGGGACATTCCTAGCCCTACCTGGAGATGTCAGAGATCCTCCACTCCTGAGCCATGACCCTTCTGATAAGGTTCTTCCTGGTCCTTCTCTGTGGTATTAGGGCAGCTCGGCCAGTTGCTGCCAGAGACTTCATCAGTACCGCCGTCATATATTTTTTTAGTATATTACAATGTGAGCTGTCACCTGTCATAAGTCTCATATGGGAGAGATGACCAGGATGTGTTGATGTTCTCTACATGTTAGAAAACAAATTGACGCACATGGTTTTTAACTAGCTGATGAGGCTAGTAAGACCTACTTGAAAGTGTAGATTTGTTTTACGGTGTGCTCCTGGGTGAAACCCTCTTCTGTTCCTAAGATATCTGTAAAAAGACATCTAGATGATGGATTGCCTAGGATACATTGGTTGGGAAAAGAAATACAGGTCTTTTAACTTTTTATGTGTGGTGAGAATGTTTTCTAAGGACTTGAAAATAAGATGGGCTTTTATTCCGCTTCCACCATGCTACACACACACACACACACAGCCCTGTTTAGGGAAGTTTTTAATCTGTGATATTTGATGTATTTTAATGTTTGTTGGAAGCCGCCCAGAGTGGCAGGGGAAGCCCAGCCAGATGGGGGGGGTATAAATAATATATTATTATTATTATTATTATTATTATTATTACACACACACACACCTTGTACACTTTAAAAATAAAGTAGTCTTGCTGGAAACTCTTGTCCAAAATTTCCTCTCTGCTTTATTTTGACTTAAAAGATTATTAACTATTTGGTTTTGAATTAGTGTTCGCCCACACATTTGGTTTCCTTGGTTAGTACAAGCCAAAATAGGCAAGATTCAAATGTTTTTGGAGACTTGTTGTTGAAAGAGAAAGTTGGCAAGGCAACCTCTGTTTCAGTGTTCTGAAGAAACCAAATAACTTAAAATATTGAAAGACTTTCACTTAGGGTTTTTGGGGGGCGGGTGTTGTGTAAAATTTTCAAACAGTTATCTACACGCTCACCTTAAATAAACAGCAAGTGTCATATTTTCCTAACCTTTGATACCACTGTTCTTTTTTTCTATCTTAATACAAACCTCTTGCCTGTTAAGAACTTGGGGTGAAGTCCTCCCAAACATTAGTGGTGACTGGAAGCAATGAGCACATTAGTGGTGACTGGAAGCAATGAGCACCATCCTTCCCCTAGATAAGTAGGGCTGGCGCTGAAAGAACATCTAATGGTTTCTGGAACACGTGAAGAAAACTGCAAGAGACAAGGTCAAAGTTTCAGCCTGTCCTCCAGCTTAGCCACCAACCCAGCAGCAAATACTGCCTTGATTTATGAAGCTGCTAAGGTTACTATTTGCACTTTGCATTTGTATGTTCTTTGCTGAAGCATTCCAGACAAATTGCGGGGGGGGGGGGGGGGGGTTGGAGGAAGTGGGCAATGGCATATTGTTGCTAATAGGATTTGATCAAACTGCTGCTTACTGTTTGGCATGTAACTAGATTAATAGGTTGGGTGTTCCTCAACATGGCAAGCTGCAGCAAGAGGATAATCTCCCTCCCCTTCCCCACCCTGGTTTTGAGCCTTGCTCATCAGGAAATTGTAAAGCAGTAGTGGAGGTTGGCTGAGCAGCCTCTGCAGCGCTCTCTTATCCATTAAAAGGGAAGCTTCCCAAGCAGTGGCTTTAATCCTAACTTGGAAGAAGTTGCCCAGCTACGGCTGAGAAGATTCACTCTTCATTCTAACCGAATCATGAGACTATCCACAGTTCACGCTCCATGCCATAAATCTCTTCTCCCCTCCCCCCCCCAAATACGTTCAAGAAGTATGCAAAAGAAGAAATATCTTCCAGAACTCTACATTTTTAGAGTCAGAGTCTGTGGACAAAGTCTTGTGTGCCTTTCACACACAAATGTCCAACCACCAATCATTGGGAGTTGTTTTTTTATGGGGGTTGTTGTTAATTCCTACTGGTGAAAGACTTGGGATGTGACCCACAGAGTCATGTGGAATCTGCCACCTGGACATGAGCGAGGACTTTTCGGACTAGCCCTTCCAGTGGCAGTCTACCTGAAAAGGTCCATCCCAGAAGGTCAGGGAATCCTTGGGACTGGCTTTTGTTGAGTAATTAGAGGGGGCTGTCAGGAGAAACGGGCACCTGCTCTCTTTGCATGAACACAGAAGTGTTTTGCACATGCAGAAGAGCATCTTTGGATCATCCCAGACCAAAAGACTCGGCATCATGTTCTCACAGTGGCCAATGTTTTTGCTCAATGCTCCTTCCAGCCTCAGGAGCCAGCAAGGAATTGATTTGTCTAACTCAATCCTGTTGTAACGGTGAGGGGCGTGGATATTAAGGAAAAACAGAGGGAGGGGCAAGGCTATGCTTGCAAAGTCCTACAAGGCGGGACAAGAAGGAAAACAAAACATTATAGTGCACCAAAAGAGTCCTGCAAGACCTTAAAGTTTGTTTGTTTGTTTGTTTGTTTGTTTGTTTGTTTGTTGCATGGACTGTTGTGGACTCAAGCCCACTTCATCAGATGCCTGAAATGAAATCTGAGTATAGCAATTTGCAGTATTTGTAGTCTGAAAGGACTGTAGCCTAGTTTGTACCTTCTCAGTCTCTCTCTTCTGGAAGGGATTTTGCTTCAGGATCCATGTACAGTGGTACCTCGGTTTACGACGACGATCCGTTCCGGGGAGACGGTCGCTCCCCAAGTCCGTCGCTCGCCGAAGGCACGCTTCTGCGCACACGCTGCGCAGATCGCTTCTACGCATCCATGCGCGCAGAACCCAGATGTAAATACCGGTACTTCCGGGTCCACGGCGGTCGCTCTCCGAGTTCGTCGTAAACAGAGGCGGTCGCAAACCGAGGTTCCACTGTATTATAGCAGGTGTTCCACAAAAACACACAGCAGGTAAATAAATTAGTTGTGAATAGGATAGAAGAAATATTTCAGATTCTTTTGTCGCTGGTATCAGTGTTTAGGCTGTTAGCCCTACAGGGTGGTAAACCGTTTCAGGTCTCTCTCTCTCTCTGCCTTTATTTCTTTTCTAACCCTGATGACTGTAAGCTATCTTGATACATCTCTTGGCTGAGGCAGTGGGTTTAAGGCGTTTCCCAACTGCTAAGTGATTTGTCCCTATTGTTTAGTCAATGAGGGTGGATGTTTTTCATTAACACACTCAAAATTGTGCCTCTGTTGAGATTTGTTGATATGTATATATATTTCAATTAGTTAATTAATCCAGTCTCAGCCAGCTACTACTCACTGGGTGGCTTCGGCAAAACCCTTATCTCAATCTTAAGTTTCCCATCAGTGCACGGGGGCGGGGGGGGGGGGATCGCAACGTACATTGCAGGGATGTTTTGAGGATAAAATAAGTAAGGAGATTTTTGCCCACCCAAAGGTTTGTGACATGGGGTGGGCTTTGAATCTCTTTTTTTAATATTTAAAAATGCTTAATAAGTTCAAAGACAAGACAGTTATGTGATTAAAAAAACAACAACTTCAGTTGGCAACTGATATATTATTATTATTATTATTATTATTATTATTATTATTATTATTACCCTGCCCATCTGGCTGGGTTTCCCCAGCCACTCTGGGAGGCTTCCAACAAAATATTAAAATACAATGGTCTGTTAAACATTAAAAGCTTCCCTAAACAGGGCTGCTTTCAGATGTCTTCTAAAAGTCTATCTAAAAGATAATATCTTGGACTAATGATCCAGTATATAAAAAGCAAGGAATAAAAAAAAACCGGGAACAGTTCTTGAGGCATTCAAAGGTATAGATACCTGCTCATGGTTTCTTGGTGGCCAGCAAGTATGATTTATGAGATGGAAAGGGAAGACCAAGTAAGCCAAACAGAAAGCTTTTGAGAGTCGGGTTGTATAGGTGGGGCAGCTAGATTGTGTGTTCCTGCTCCACCAGTCAGGCACCTCAAAGCCCATCAGATATCCACACACAGGTGTACTGTTTGTATGGAGCTGATACCTGTTGGTGTTGACTTGGACAGGCCCAATGCAAGTGTGATGCCTGCTTGTGGCTATTCCATGGGCCCTGGTGTTGGACAGATGAGCCTTACTTATCCACCCCATGTAGCCCCTGTGCACAGTGGAGTTTGTCCAAGCCACATAGGAGTGTGTTCACAGCTCAGCATGTCCACCTATTGAAGATTTGTTTGTTGGGGTGCCAAAGCAGCCATAGTTGTGTGCGCGCACAGCTAATAGTGTGAAAGAGAATGTGAATCCCCATTCATCAATGTCTCTCTGGCATTCCGTGAAGCCTAGGTAGATATTCCAATTTGGACATATTCCAAGCACAATTCAAAGTGTTGGTGCTTTTAACTATACTTGAATACCTGGAGGAACATCTCCACCCCCATATTATTGGAATGGGAGACAAAGGATGAGCAAGTAGAATCCTCAATGATACATATATTGGTCATAATATAGATATGGAAGCACGGGAACGATTGTGGAATATGGATATAAAATTTACAGCATGTTATGGTCTAAGAGAAAATCATTGGTATATGAAAATGATATATCAAAGGTATCTAACACCGAGTAAATTGGCAAAAATGTATAAATCTAAATCAAATAAGTGTTGGAAATGTAAAGAGAAAGAAGGTTCTTTTTATCATATGTGGTGGTCTTGTTGTAAGGTTAAAGCAGGGGTAGGCAACCTAAGGCCCTTGGGCCGGATGCAGCCCAATCGCCTTCTCAATCTGGCCCGCAGATGGGCCAGGAAACAGCATGTGTTTACATGAGTAGAATGTGTGCTTTTATTTAAAATACGTCTCTGGGTTATTTGTGGGGCATAGGAATTCGTTCATCCCCCCCCCCCAAAAATAAAGTCCAGCCCACCACATGGTCTGAGGGACGGTGGACCGGCCCACGGCTGAAAAAGGTTGCTGACCCCTGGGTTAAAGCTTACTGGGAAAGGATATATAATGAATTGAAAAGAAACTTATTCATGTATGCAACTACAGCAGCAAGAATGTTACTTGCCCAAAAATGGAAAGAAGAAGTCGTCCCAGCAAAAGAAGAATGGATACAAAAACGTATGGAAGGATTATTGTGCAGTCATACCTCGGGTTGCGGACCGCGCCAAACCCAGAAGTACCAGAATGGGTTACTTCCGGGTTTCGGCGCTCGCACATGCGAAAAAATGCAAAATGACGGCATGGGCAGAAGCGCCGAATCGCGTCTTGTGCGTGCACAGACACAGCGCTGCTGCGGGTTGCGAACGCTGTGGGTTGCGAATGTGCCTCCTGCATGGATCACGTTCGCAAACCGAGGTATGACTGTAATAACCTGCAGTTTCATAAGAGTATATATTTAAAGTAGATGAATAAATGAACCAGTTAATTTGGATATGCAGAAAATATAAAAAATAAATTTAAGGAACTGCAGAAAGAGGGGGAAGGAAGTCAAGTTTTGAAATGTTAAAATGACTGTAAAATTATTGAAATGTATAAACCTGAAAATTATAAATAAAATAAAATAAAAAGGAAGTTTTAAATGTTTGATGTCTTACAATGTTTTAATTTGCTGGAAACTGCCCAGCGTGTCTGGGGTAACCCAGTCAGATGGGTGGCATATAAATAATACATTCTTCTTATTCTTTTTATTCTTCTGCATTCCTCCATTAGGACCCCTAAAGTGGCAGGAGGTTGGGCATGCAGGCTAATCCATCTAGGGAACACCCCGCAGTCTAGGTGTTTTGCTCTGCATGAGCAATTCATGCCGATTGCTGCCTTAAACGTCTCTTCTCTCTGGTTTTGTTGGTGGTTTCCCCTCCAGGCAGCTAGTGAGTAGCATCAGGGTCTTTGCCCTCTGAGGAGCAGATTTATAAAAACTCCTTAAAGCCAGCTTGGCATGCATCACCTATTTTTTCCTTCCTTTCTGCTCTCCGCTGTGTTCACACGCCCCATTATAATCACGGAGGGGTGTGTGCGTGTTTACTCAAATATAATGAAGGGATGGAATATGCATCTTTAATATAGCGGGCAATCAATCATAGAAATTGAACTAAAATAATGGGCTCCCTCCCCCTTTTAAGGTGAGCAACTCAGTGAAGACAGGGGAAAAGACAATGTTTTACATTGCCTGAATGTTTCAGGGACCACCACCATACAAGCCCATCAGGAAATTTCTTGCTACCCTGAAAATTCAGATTCTTTAAGGGACATCTCTATTGCGTGTTAAATACTGTACTGTCTTTCCTCTACCATGCTCTGCATGTTAAGGCCTCATGTCCTCTTTAACGTATTTACTAAGAATAAAATTAAGTTGGTTTTAAATAGGATTTAGAATCATAGAGTTGGAAGAGACCACAAGGGCCATCCAGTCCAAGATGGCTTCTAAGTGAGCTCACTTAGAATTGTGGACTTTCTCAAATAATCTCTCTCTCTCTCTCTCTCTCTCTCTCTCTCTCTCTCTCTCTCTCTCTGTGTGTGTGTGTGTGTGTGTATGAGAGAGAGAGAGAGAGAGAGAGAGAGAGAGAGAGAGAGAGAGAGAGAGAGAGAGACAAGACAGACAGACAGACAGACAGACATTTATTTGTCCACCAGCTTTTCCTGACTTTGGAATCTGAACTTGTTTGGTAACCCACATGCAGATGTGTAGCTTTAGGCGATATTATCTTCTCGTGTTTGTGTGTGTGTGTGTGTGTGTGTGTGTGTGTGTGTGTGTTATCACCACTGCCAGAAACATCATGGCAAAATGCAATTTTGCGTTCCTTTAGCTGGGAAAACAACACCTGGAGATCATCCGCCTGGGATCTGCTTGCCATCATGGATGATTTGGGGCATAAGGCTGATCAGACTAGATTCTTAACTCCTTACTTTATCTAGCTGGTCCCTTCAACAGCCTAATTAGCTTTCTAGAAAGTGGAATGTGCTTTCCTTTTAATTTCTCCTTGGCAATCTGAATGTAGTTTTGTGTTGTGCACAGGCACAACTTGACTTAGTTGGATGCAGTGCTTGAGCAAACCTTGGAAAACAATTAGGGTATCTTTCAAACTGACTCAATTTGATTGCATAATTACTCAAATAATGGTCAGTAATGGAATACGTAGGGTTATCTTCTGGCTAATCCTCAAGTAATGGAATTGTGTATCTCATTTTTTTTCTCCCTCCCTCCCTCCCTCTCTCTCTCTCTCTCCTTCTCAGCCGTTCCCAATGTGCAGGGGAAAAACTGAGACACAAGTGATTATGGGAAGTAGGGAGAGCCACTGGAGGCCAGCAAGGAAAAGGAGACCTTATCTTAAGCAATTAATCAGGAAACTCATATTGTAGGACAATTATTCAAAGCTCATTCTAAAATAGTTTTAGAGCCCCAGGTCCTAAGATACTTTCCCGCCTCCCCCACCCACCCACTTTTCATTTGTCAAGGTCACTTGGAGCACCAGGGGCCAAGCCTTGCTGCAGTTTGAAGAGGGCAGTTTTTTAATTGTACTGTTTTGGACACCTTATCCTGTTTCTCTTTTCTCCCCTTTATTTTAAGTGGGTTACCTTCTGTTGCTGTCGAGCAGTCGCCAGTTTAGGAGCCAGCCATCATTTTCTTCAAGCAAAGTGGAGCAGCAGTTAAACAAAAGCACAGATTAGTGTGTTTCCCCCCACCCTGTGGCAAGAGGAATGAATTCTTTGCAGATCTGAATCTCTTGCATCTCAGCTTGGGAGAATGCTTGCGTGGGTTCTTGCTCTGATATCATACAGGAAGTACAAATAGAGGAAGGAGGAATTGCTCCTTGATCCTTTTGTATAACATCCCTAGATGCCCTTAGTCTTGCAAGTTCCTAAACATTAACGTGGATTCCCCAAAAGAAAGACATGTAGAAACCATGCTAACCCTTGATTTGTTTTACCTATGGTTTGTTTCACAGGCAAGCTAATAAGTAATGGCTTAGCTGTACGAAACTTGGTTTGTTTCCTAACCGTTCTTCCTTGTGCCTCTTCAGCGGTCTGAGATGTGGTAAACAAGCAAACTGCAGCTAGGCAAGGTTGTTGGGTTTGTCCACATCAGCCCAATTAACCCATTGCTAAGTGAGAACAGGCTTTGTCCCTTCTTGAAGCTAAGCCATGGTTTTGCTTAGTGTATCAGGGGTGGCCAGCTCCCAAGAGACTGTGATCTACAAACAGAGTTAAAAACTGGCAGTGATCTACCCCTCTTTTGGGGGTTCAGGTTTTTTAGGGGTCCAGGGCAAAAGTGTTACAAAGCGCAAAACAGAAATATAATAACGGCAAAGGCCTTAGCAAACAACCAGGTTCTTACGTCGGATCTAAATGCCCACAGCATGGGAGCCACCTGAATTTCAAGAGGAAGTGGGCATCAGAGCTTGGGTGCCACCACGGGAAAGACTTGTAGGTGTCAAACAAGGATATCCCAGCACTGGGACATTTTAAGGAGGGCTACCTTGACTGACCTCAGCTCAAGGGCAGGTACATATAGGGAGAGAGTCTCCGAGTGTTTCATTTTATTTTGCTTCTGAACTATTCAAATGAAAACTTAATTGACCAGTATTGTAATCCAGACCTTAGAAAATACATAGATAGCGTGTCCACCGCAGAAAACGCCACTTCAACTACTGGTAGTGCCCTTGCTCTCGACCCTCCTGCCTCTTCTTGCAGTTCTGCAGCCCCATTCCCGTCGCAGTTGCTCAGTTTCTAGGATCAGATTTATCAGAAGGCGTTGCACTGATGCATGAGGTTCTGGGAGGAGAAGCGGTAGATCTCCGCAGCCCTCCTCCACAGAAAAGCCTAAGGTCATCGTAAACAGTGAGAGTCCTTCGAGTGGATGTGGTTTTAATTTTTCTCATGCCCTCTAAATTTCGCTGCTTGCTTGAGTGAGAAAACTACCCGCAGAATTATTACTCAGCATGATGGCCCGGTGCTCTGGTAGCACTTTTCCAGGGGTGCTGACAGCAGCGTTTTGAAGCTGACAGAGAGTAGGGCTCTCCTCTCCAGTTTCAAATGGCTGCTGAGTGCCGCCTGAGAGGTGCTACTGTGTAGCTGCATGGAAGATCACACTACCTGATAATTCCCTGCCTGCCTGCCCGCCCGTCCCCTGCCCCCACTCCTCAACTCCCAGTCCTAGGGGCACTTGACGCGGAATGGGTTAGAAGGAGAAAACACAAGAGAAGGAAGGAGGCCAGCTGAGCATGGAGAGAAATGAACAGAGTTTTTGTTGAGTGATAAAACGGGCAGGGGGAGGCTCTTTTCAAAGCTATGATCTACCCCTCTTACAGTCTTATGTTTGGGAAAAAAACATAGGGGGAGGGACTCCTACCGTATTGCCTCCCCCCCCCAAAAAAAGACACAGAGCATTTTATGCTTTATTTTAACTTGTGCATGCAATTTCTCTCCCCCTCTCCAGTTACTTAGTATAAATAGTGTTCTGTATCTCTGCATGCATATGCTCAGGGACTCTTAATCGAGGCTTGAAAAATTCCAGGGCTGTTCGCATGTCAACCATTTCAAACTAACAGCGTCGTTGGCACCCATCAGTCTCTGGAGACAATGGAGTGCACCTCCAGGGGTGAAGTCAAACTGCTGTGTTAGCAGCACCAAAGTGACCTCCCCAGTGTGTATGGAGGTCCTGAGCTGCCCAGATGACAAGACCCCCCTCTCAGCCTTGCTGATGTGGTCCAAAGGAAAGCACAGCAAAATGTTTGGCACCAGCTTGGCTGCAGGAGTTGCTGGAAGGAGGCATACAAGGCACCATCCAACAGCCTTAGGGACTCCACTCTGGATTTGTGTAGGGTTTAGCCCAGGGGCCAGCAAACTTTTTCAGCAGGGGGCCGGTCCACTGTCCCTCAGACCTTGTAGGGGGTCGGACTATATTGGGGGGGGATGATACAAGAGCACCACGAGCCCTGGTGGCTGCTTACCTGTGTCTTGTGAGCGGCAGGGGCTGGCGGCAGCGGAAGGGACAATGAGCAGAGCGCGAAAGGGCTCCGGAGAGGGGCTGCTGAAAATGGTGGCTGCTCGAGCGCTGCTGCTGCTGGCACCAACAAAGCCCAGCCCCCTTCTTCCTCTAGGCAGGGCGGGGAGAAGCCAGGAGGAGGGAGGGAGGAGGCGCCACCGCCGTGTGAGGGAGAGGGAAAGAACACGCGTGCTGGCGATTCACGCAGCGATTCCCAGACCGTCCGCGGGCCGGATCCAGAAGGCAATTGGTCACCAAGTCACCAAAGCACTTCAGATCTGAGATTGCTGCACAATTGATACAAACCAGCCACCATGTGCCTCTACACTGCATTCTGTATTTTTCCAGGAAATGCTTTTTAAAATTTTTATTCTATTTATCAAAGCATTCCTATCCCAGCCTTCTGGTACAAAAGCACTGCTTCCAGTACTAGTTTGCCTTTCTTCCCAAGTGATGTGTAAATCTATTAAGGGCTGAGGAACAAGATCATACCGTAACAGTGGCAGTTCTGCCCTATAAAGTTGCTCTTTGCAAATCTAGCTCAGCCTAGATCTCGTCTACCCTGCGCCAAAAGATACTTGGCTAATTGAGCTATGAATACCTTACTCTGATGCAATGTGCCAGAAGCGAAGCACCTGTATTGATACTTTTTTAAAAAAGTGCATTCAGTTTATTTTAGTGGGGGCAGAACAACTTGTATGCGCACATAAGCAATTTGTCTTTTGCTGCCAATTTGTAGGAACACCTGGCAGGGGTGTGCTGTGCAAATTTCAGTATCTTTCCATCTAGGTTTTCATGCTGCCTCTCTCACCATGATCTCTGAAGCTAGCTTTGAACGAGAGCGTATTGAACAAGAGTGTGAATCCAGAGTAGTATCATTAGCAGCCTGCTATGGAAGCAACCAGGAAGGAATGTTGCCTTGTGTTTAGGTAGGGAATTTCATAAGGAGCCTGCAGAGGGTGTAGATACAGGTGAAACTCAGAAAATTAGAATATCGTTGAAAAGTGCATTTATTTCCGTAATGCAACTTAAAAGGTGAAACCAAAATATGAGATAGATGCATGACATGCAAAGCAGGATATGTCAAGCCTTTATTTGTTGTAATTGTAATTATTTTTCGTTAGGCGGCTCAATTATAAATGGAATGTTTATTTTTGTATTATTGTAACTATTTGTTTATTACTGTGGAATTTCCAAAAGAAAGCATTTGTAAAAATTAAAAGAAAATTAAAAAATAATAAGTTGCATTACTGAAATAAATGCACTTTTCGACGATATTCTAATTTTCTGAGTTTCACCTGTAGATTGGGACTTACTGCAGCTTACTTACTTGCTTACTTACTTACTTACTTGCCTTTTCTCTCTCCCACTCTCTTTTTTCAGTAGCACATCCCTGTCCTTGAAAATATATGGCTGGGGCAACCAAGGGTCATGCCATATTATTTTCATTAAGCTTTACACCTAATACGTTATACCAAGTGTACATCCAAGGGTGGAAATGTGATAAACCTGTTTGCAAACACTTTGCCAGGGAGCCTGATTGACTGCCATCTCGGCTTGTTGGCAGATCCAAGTTTACTGCTGTCTTCTCTATTTCCAGACTAGGGACGCACCTTTAACAAAGGCATACATGGGAGGGGGGTGTTTCTTCTTTTTAAATATATATATTTGTATATTTGTATGGTGGTAGTGCTGCTGTCACAGACCATCTTAGATCGGACCACAACCCAGTAATGCCATTGTGTAAATCAAAAGCAGGATTTGTGAGGTAGGTCCAGGTGTATTACATGGATTTGTGTTTCCTTGCTAGGGAAAGAATCATAGAGGACCTTGACCTCTTGTTTATGTGTGCTTTAAGTGATCTCTTTACCAAAAATGGAGGCAGGGAGATGAGCGGGGAAGATTGGAAAGATGACAGGTGAGAAATCCTCTGTCTCTGAGGGTTTGGACATGGCATCCAGTTTAGACCAACCTTTGGATAGTCTTATGCCGTACTGACTTGCTTTTATTTTTAGGATTGTGCTGTTAAAATTGTCACCTAAGGCATGCTGATAGTGATTTTGCAGGGTGTGTGTGTGTGCAAGCAGACCCCCTGAGCTCAACAGTGCTCTCCCTCTCCCCTCCTCAGTTTACAGCAACTTGTATTCAGAAGCACATTGTCTCTCACCGTGGAGAGCCATCAATAGTCTATACTTCTGCTTTGCTACAGGTCTCCTACATTCCCTGTGGGCTTCCCTGGTGTCAAATAATAGGGAAGGGGCAGTTGAGAGCAGGGGAGATAGATAGCCTTGTTGCGTTGGGTAATGCCTGTTTGCATCTATGTTTTGAAATGAGTGAATTTGGGGGGTTTATTTTAAAATAAGACGTCGTCAGTGCTAACACGAAAAGCCCGTTCTCCACGATATTAAATAAGTAAGCACAGACTGGGGAAACTAACTGTTTACTTGCCATCCCTCCCTCCCCGCCAGCTCACTCCAGTGGCAATACACTTGAGAAGTGTAAATACTGCCTGGATTCCCAATCTGCAGATCGTAAAACATGACCTTTTGTCAGAGGATCGGTGGAGGATTTTAGATGGCTCAGAAATTTCCAGCCCAGAAGCACTTGAAAAGGGAGATTATTGAAATACTCCAGATAGTGACATTGTCTCGGATGATCTCCAAATTCATATTTCTTTTATCGGGAACGAGCGGGTGTGAGAAATCTCACCTTAATGCACACTATTACCATAGCTGTGCCCCTATTATACTATTGTAATCGGGTCTGAACCAAGAGCAGTGATTAACGATGGCAATTTATTGTATCTGACGAGGGGAGAAAATGGGAGATGTTGTCGTTATCATAAATCATATCATAAATAACCAAAGAGAAGCCCTCGGAAAGCTTGTGTGGTGTCAGCAATGAGGCACTTTTCTGCGCGTTCGCCCAGGATGGTAGCCATAGAAACCCCAAAGTCATATTGTTATCTTAGTCTTGCTGCAGTTATGTGATACAACCATATTAACATATAGATTAGGCCATTTATAATACTAGGTGTCATTTCAGGTTAGCTTGCTTATATAGCATTTTAGGGCTCTCTCCTTTTCATTCTGCAGAATGTTAGGGAAAGGCTGCGTTTTTGCAGGTCAGTCTCGAGCCATTTATAACCCATCAGCGTCACACAACTGTCAGCCCAGTTAATATACTCCTGTTATTGATTGGTTGCAGTGTGCAAGTTGTCACTGCCTAATTACCTTGTCTTTGCTAATAATTTCATTTTTAACCGGGGGGGGGGGGATGAAATATGTTTAAACAAGGAATATAGTGCATATACTTTACTGAGTTCTTTGGTCCAAGAAGCCCGATTTATTGCTGAGGTGCAGACAGAGTGGGGGAGAGAGCCTGTTGCAAACATCCTAGGAAAACTTGCTCAGCTTTGCAGTTTGTTTGTTTCTGATGCTGTTTGACACTGTGCGATCCCCCCCCACACACACACACTGGTTGTTGCTGTTCTTCTAAGGTGAGATGCAGTGTAGGCTGCAGCTTGCAGAGGAAAAAGGGCAACTGGACTGTTGCCAGCATAGCAAATGAAATTATTTAGAATTATATGGGATTTGTGCATAGCTTCATCTCTCTCTCTCTCTCTCTCTCTCTCTCTCTCTCTCTCTCTCTCTCTCTCACACACACACACACACACACACACACACACACACACCATGTTTCCACATTTCTTCCTTTAAAATTGAACTCTGCAACTCACCGATGATCTCTCTTCTCCGGTTTACAAATCTTAATTGAGCCATTGGCTTGCCAGGGATATCGGGCAAGCGACTAACTCAGCC
The DNA here is from genome assembly GCF_965207765.1 of Zootoca vivipara. NCBI lineage: Eukaryota > Metazoa > Chordata > Lepidosauria > Squamata > Lacertidae > Zootoca > Zootoca vivipara. The sequence continues at coordinate 63,644,096 of NC_142592.1, read as the reverse complement.
ATTGCACCTCTCCCCCTTGCCTCCACAAAAAGAGCCCACAGTATGGGGATAACACTACTGGCCTACCTTGCAGGATTATTGCAAGGAACTCTGGGTTAAATACCATATGTTTCCTTGTATAAGACGCCCACATGTATAAGACGACCCCTATTTTTTTGAGCCCAAAATTAAGAATATTTAATGGCAACACTCTGTGTGTATAAGACGACCCCCAATTTTAAATTTGAAAAATTTGGGGGGAAATATAGTATTATACACGGAAAAATATAGTATATATGAGACATTTTGAACACTTTAGCACACTACTTAAATGCTGTAGTGTTGTTGTTGTTGTTGTTGTTGCTGCTGCTGTTGTTGCTGTTGTTGTTGTTGTTGCTGCTGCTGCTGCTGCTGCTACTAGAAGCTTGCATCAAATTCCTGTTCAGTACCAATGTTCTCTGCCCATCTCTCTGTGTCTCCCTTTCCCATGTGAGCTCAGTCAGTCATCTGCCACCCAGTGTCCTTTTCTCTGCATGCTGCCCCCATGTCTGGCAGGTATATGGGGCCTACCAGTATCTCCCGTGTACCACCCATTTATCTCCCTCCCTTTCTCATTGCCCGTTTGTCACTATTGTGCTGCGTTTTCCATGTCTCTTGCATGTGTGTTGCTCGTCACTGTGTGTGTCTCTTGCATACTGCAATCTCTCCAAGGTATGTGGTGGTCATGGCAAGGCTTCCCCACCCGAAGTACTGTACAGCACAACATAAGTTTTTGGGGTTTTTTTTAAGCGAAGCTGGGTACTCTTAAAGCACAGTATAAATGCATGGTGGTGGTTTTGGTTGTTACTGTATTCTTATCACATTTGTCAGCTGAGGGTTCTTAATGGTACCAAACAGGAAAAACAGCAACCCAGAGCAGTATTTTGGCACTACCATGCAATAATACATTTTCCCCCTCTCTCTTCAGAAGCTACCCATGCAGAAATTAATTCTATTTGTTTTTTTACATTCGAACTTTTCTACTCTGTGTTATCCATTACTGTTAAGGGCAAATAGCAAAGTTTTTAAACCCAAGTTTTTTTAAAAAAAAAATCTACAGTCAGTTTTCCTTCTGATGTTTAAAAGTCTTCTTTAAAATGAATGCCCTGTTTGGAAACTCCAGAAGTGATATTTTAAAAAAGAAAAGTGTGTGCACAACACAAGCCGATAATTACATCTGCAGGACCTCTAGCTGTGAAAACTTGCAAAAGGAAGGCATGCACTGGAAAAAGTTGACGTTTTGCTAGTCTTATGCTGCTGTCTGTTGTACTGTAATCTTTTTGATGACGTTTATGCTTTTAAATTTGTATACTTCTTGCATGGTTTCCCGGCAGGAAATTACTAAGTAAATAAATAGTAAAACAAACCAGGTAGCCTCAGTGAACCTTGCAGACAAGTAAGAAACAACTTATCACTACCTCGTTCCCCCCCCAGGAGCTTGAGCAATGACTTGCCTGGAAGGAGATGGTAGTTTTTCTCTTAGCGAATGTCTAACCAACAGCCTTGGAGTAATAAACCCTACACAAATCCAGAGTGGATTCCTTAAGATGGCTGGATGGCGCCTTGTACACCTCCTTCCTGCAGCCAGTCTGTTGTCAAACATCTTGCTCTGCTTTCCTTTGGACCACATCAGCCAGGCTGAGAGGCGGGTCTTATCACCTAGACAGCCCCAGGACCTCCATACGCACTGCCTAGACCTGAGCCCCGGAGAGGTCACTTAGCTGCTTCTAGGGGAGCAGTTAGGAGTTACTGGTCTCTGCAGCCACAGCAGGCGCTGTGATTCTCCAGTGGTTTGACTTCACCCCAGAGGCACACTCGTTGTCTCTTGAGACAGATGGATGCCAAGAACAACAACAAACGTATCCATATGGCACCTCAGAGTGTTCGAGGGACTTCTCGTTATCTTGTGAGCCTTTTAACAACTCTGTAAGGTAGGTCCCATATTGCAGTTGAGGAGTTGAGGATGAGCGAGGATGCCTTAATTTAAGCCAATGGAGAATTCATGACAGAGATGGGATTCAAGCCAGCAGCTTCCCCATTCGTAGCTCAAATCTCTTCGCTGTTACAGTGCAGCATCTTCCTGTCACAGTAGCTGCCAATCAGCTGGCATTCTGAAAAGGCCAGGGATCCTAAAGGATCCTTCATTGGTCACTACAAAGATTCGGGAACCAACATTCCATGGCTTTTCCCCCATATTGCCGTCATAGCACTTGGGAATCTGACCTATGCTGGGGGGTGTTTGTGTGGAAACAGCTGTGTACGACCTTTGCTCCATGGGAGAGGAAGTTAAAAAATGTTGATTTGTGATGTTATTTAGAGTGATGTTAGTCTGAAAGTCTGAAAGTCTTATTTTCTGTTTAGGCAAAGGGTGAGGCAAGCCAAATATTCATACACTCCCACATTTTGATCTGCAAGGCTAATTTTCTATGTGCTAAGTAAAGTTCTGTTACTGTTCATCCATATGACTCTTTTATGCTGGTTTTAAGTTTCACTAATGTGGTAAGCAGGGCTAAACCATCTACAGTGGTGCCTCACTAGACGAATTTAATTCGTTCCACGGGTCTTTTCTTATAACGAAAAATTCGTCTAGCGAATCCCATAGGAATGCATTGAATTTTTTTTTATTTTTTTTTGCCCATAGGAACGCATTAATTGAATTTCAATGCATTCCTATGGGAAACCGCGATTCGCTAGATGAATTTTTCATAAAATGAATTCGTCTAGCGAGGCAACCTCCGCTTGAAAAATCCTTTTATTAAGTGGAAATTTGGTTAAGCAGGGCATTCGTTAAGCGAGGACCACTGTACAGTATCACTTCTCTATCTTTAGTTTCAATGCAAAGCACAATAGCTCAGTTGGTAGAGCATGAAACTCCTAAACTGTCGGGTTATGGGTTTGAGTCCCACACTGGGTGAAAGTTTCTACATCTCACAGTTATTAGCCAGGATTGCTTGATGCTGAGAAACTACAGTGGTATTTGTTTGCAGATAAATATGGTGGCAGTTACATATGCCTGGAGAGAAAGTTCCTAGCAATTCTAAGATTGTGACAAGTCTTTAGAAGTGTAAATTGATTTTAAGTTAGATGGAAAGGTGAGAAAATGCAACTGCTTACAATACCATAGTTGCTGTCGAAACTAATTTTACTAGATTCCATGTCCCCCTGTTAAGGCATCAACTATCAGACGAGTACAGAGAATTCCAGCCCGGGTTTCTGGGATTCTCCAAAACGAGAATCTCAATGTGCAGCAAATACTTTGAATGACCACTATCCCACTGCTCCAGGGGTGGGGAACCTCAACCCCAGGGGCCAAATGTGGCTCTCCAGGCATTTCTATCAGGCCCCCAGGACTCTTCCCAGGCCACATGCCCCCTCATCAGGCCACCCTCCTCACCAGCCCTTATCCCACCCTCATTGAATGTGTGCTTTGAACTATGATAATGCCTCCTGCTTACCTGGGAAGAAGTAGTGGGAAACTCTTCCTTTTTTTTGCATGGTTGGAATGTGTTTTTAACATTCTGTTGGGAGCTGCCCAGAGTGGCTGGGGCAACCCAATCAGATGGCTGGCATATAAATAATAAAATTATTATTACCATTATCATTATTATTTGTTGTTAGTCCATCACCCTGCACACTTCTGCTTTTGGTTCCGCTGCCGAAAGTTGCCCATGTTGGAATGCAGCCCTTGGGTAGAAAGAGGTCCACACCTCTCGGCTACAGCATCACTAATATTGGCTAACGTTTTGCTTGCTCAAGCTCTTCCATTTTAGTAGTGGCTTTTCTGAGGTTGCTGTGAAGGCATCACTACGTTTTATTTTGTACTGTTTTATTCTGTACTGTTGAATGTGCTCAGTAGGAGAATATGACCTTCTAGTTCTTCACCTCTCTGATCTTATTTGCCTGGCATTTATGGCTGCCACTGACCAGTTGTGAATGGCTGGTCTCCAAGCACTTGAAGACATTATCAAGAAATTTGCAGCAGTTCCTGAACCATAGTTTTCAGGCAGGGCCAGTTCTAGGTAGATGGGTAGCTGGTAGGTGGGGCGCTGCGCGGCAAAGCCGCGCGGAAACCATGCTGCGCCCTGCGGGGGCGCCGGAGCAATCTCCACCCCTCAGCGCCAGGGCGCCCGACCTGCTCGAGACTGCCCTGTTTCCAGGCCATGTGATTCTAGAGCAGTATCAGGCTAATGTTGGAGCTCCTTTAAGGGCAGCTTTTTCACAGGACACCCCTTCTGATATAACAGCAAAAGCTTGCCAGGTGTGTAGCACCTGAATTGGAAGTGGCATAGTAAGTGACCTTAATGATCTTTGCCGTGTTCACAACCTCCTTGTCTCTTCTCTGGACAAAGTACAAACAGGCAAGGGGTCCTCCAGCCAGCTTTACAGGGATAGCGCAGTACTCAAAGCTTGGGCTGAGGTGTATGTTGTAGCTATTTTAGTAGTGGAGGAACCCAGGCCTTTAAGAAGTGTAAGGCACTCCATTACAGCCCGCCCCCTTCCCATGCCATACAAAATGGCTAGGATTTCTTTCTCTCTCTAATAACTGGCTTCTTGTGAGCTGTTATCAGATTGTTGGATTGTAGCACCGCGTTCATTCAGGGTATAACCTGGAATTATTTATCAGCTGTCCTGCGTATTGAAGAGTGGCAATGCACAATTACTCAAGTCTAGTGCTCACAAAGAACAGGTGAAGTGGTAAACCTGTTTTGAGGCTGCAGGCTACAGGTGGGGGCTCATAGGATCGAATGGTCCTGCATCCAGAAATATTTCCTGCACGCTGAAAACTAGCATGTCAGAGAGAAGAATTCAAACTTAGTCTTTCCCCGACATTTGGTTTTCTACACGTACAGTGCGTTTAACAGAAACCCAGAGAACGTGAGTTAATAGGTAGCCTATAAATCATATTCATAAATAGTAGAAATTTTTGTATTTTGCTGTGAAGGAACATAATCATGTGAAAGCTCACCTTTTGTCTGAATTGATACAGTCTAGAAAGAGGTTTAGCTTTTCAGATGCTGTCAGAGGGCCTGGTATGGCTACTCTAGAGTAACGACTCCAGCATGGTCTTTTAAGGCTTTTATTAAGTGCTGATTATTTACAGTGTTCAGAGCAATAAAAATGCATCCTTAAGGTGAGGTGTCAGAACTCCCGAATGGCGATTGGCGCGTTTTCTTCCAGCACCACAACTTTGGCAGACCCAACCTCTTCCCCCTACGTTTGCGTCGCAATTCGGGAGTTGGGGGGATTGGCCTCCCCCCCGTGCGTCCAACTTCCTGTCCCACCTGAGGCATGGGCTCCACAACCCTGCCTGAGCCTCGGACACCACTTCCTGACTCTCCGCTGGAGGCAGAGCTCTCCTTACTCTCTCCAGCGCTTGGTGATGGGCTGGAACTTAAGATGGGAGGGACTTCCCTGTATCCCTTGTCCCTCACAGATGCTCTTGTAAGAACGCAAGATACTGTACCTAGAATATATTTGGCTTTTAGTAGGCCTGTCAACATCTGCCTGAAAAACTTTTCAGAGAACTTGTTAATAACTCTTGATGGACTGTCGGAAGGAGGAGCTATTGAATGGTGTTTTTGCGGGTGATCAGAGGTATCTTCTGAACTGGGGTAGGGAAAATCATAGTTCCTTGGGCCCCTTGGAATTTGATGCAGGGAACTAAGCAACGCGAAGGCATTTTTCCAGGCCTGCATTGGGCTGACATCTATAACTTGGAAGCTGTTCCCTATGAATTTGAAATGTTTTTCCAGCACAACCACACATTCCCCTCTTAATTCATACCATTATAGGGCAAGAAAGCATATTTCATTCCCATAATACATCAGATAATGATTGAACCAGATTTGAGAAACCTGCAGCACAAAAACTGGCGGTTCAGTCTATTTCTAGCAGGTGCCGACTCAGTCAAGAGTGATTTGCCTTTTTTTTTTAAGAGACAGAAATGTGCATGCCCATCCAAGCAAAACTGAACTGCCTAACACTTTTCTGTTTTTCACAGAAGGCTAAGGCTTTATCCCCGGGCAAAGTCTCCACTCTGGACTGGCTGCTGTAAATCCTCTGGGCCTTGGCAAAAGCTTGACTTGTTAGCTCGTTTTACTTAATTTGTGATGCTGGCACTCATTCATGCTTCAGCCCAGGGCTCTTGACTCAACTCTCTCTAAATCGGGGCATTGACACATTTTAGAGGGAAGTAACATCCCCTCCCATAGCCTGAAAGGAAACTCTTCCAAATGAGATTCTTTAAGTTGGATTCAGAATAAAGGAAGACTTTGCACAGTTTCAGAATAATATTTTATTTAATTTTTTTTAAAAAAATGTTTGTTAAAATAACAAAATTGCATGCTCATTCCTCCTTGCAGCCACCTTCCAAAAACCGAATAATTCTGGGTATTTCTCACTAATGGCATCTACAGGTTGCTTTCATGCTGGAGTTTTAATTTTTTTTGCAATTACCAAGCTTCAAAAGCAGCCTCTTGGTGGAAGAGGATAAACGAGGGCCGCTATATAGTGTCAGGGGACCCTGGGTGGGGAGCAAGTTCGCCCAGGGACAGGAACTAAGCGGACCAGACGAGCAAGAGGAGGGCTGGCTGCAGCACGAGCCGGAAGGCGGTGCAAGGGCTTTGAGCGAGGCTGAGGGGTCTAGGGATGCTACCAATGCGTGTGGAGGAGAGTAGGTGTCTGAAGGTACTGCGGCAGGGGAGGTATCGGAAGTTGGGGAATCGAGGAGGCTGTTTGGCAGTTTGGGGGAGGGGTATGGCCCCGCTCCCTCCCTGGAGCAAAGAAGGAAACGAGGCGGGCCGAGGTTGTTTTGCTGGCGTAGATCAAGACACGCACCAGTTCCAGATTCTGACTCTGAATAGGCAGTCATGTCTTTCTGAACTCTGAACTGTACATGTCTATATAGCATTAAATTCTGAAAAGCCATCACGGAGCCTTGCTGGTCTTTGGTCGTGGGAAGCTGCACACCAGCCCTGACATATAGTTAAGCGAAAGACGAGTGTGTACTGCGCCCACACTTGTGTTGCTAAGGTCAAGCCAGACAGACTTTTTTTTTATGAAGTTGGGTAAATGAATATACAGAGGTTATTTAACAGTAGTAGAGCTAGAGAATCATTCTGTGATTGAACTGTTGGTTGTATCCAACCAAGTGCTACTCAGAGTAAACCTACTGAAATAATCTCATTCTTTGATTTCAGTTGGTCGACTCTGAATATATCTAACCTCCCTGGGCTCCTTTGGGAGGAAGGACAGGAAAAAAAACATTGACTACAACTCCATGTAGCTACATTGATTTTAAAAAAGCTATGCACCCTGACATAAGCAAAAAGTGTCACATATTAGGGGACATTTGATTCTAGATGACCAGCTATATTTTCTTGCTGCTACATATATATGTATATATATATATATATATGCTTGCACAATGGAACGTTCCTCCTACTTTCCCCTGTAGCTTCCTGCACACATGCATAATCTGTTCTAGACTATTGGGGGACACTCTGGAACAGATATTTAGGGGTGCTTAGGGAGAGAACCCCTAGGAGAGAAACGGGAAATCTTGCTGTGCTAGTGAAAATCCACTCGCACAGCACTGGATAAAACTCACGGTGGTCAACCAGAGTTGTTTATGTTTTGCTTTTTATTTATTTGGTCCGCTCTTGCTTCCTTGCTACTTTACACGTAACTTCAGTGAAACTCAGTAAAAATCTTGTTTCAGGTTGGTTGGTTGGTTGAAGGAAGGAAGGAAGGAAATAAGACATTTCTCTCTCTCTGAGGATATATATTTCCTTGGCCCTCTAGCAAAATCTAGCACACCTAGAATCTCTCCTCTGGTTGTGATATTTTGATCCAAAGAAGCAGACAGTCACTTGACATGGAGGGAGATGCTGCAGTTGGCTCCAATTGAAATGGTAGATGTAGTGGATTTTAAAAAAAGCAGTAGAGTGGATTTCTCTGAAAATATGAAAAAGATACCATATGAATAAAGTGCTGTTGTGTACCATTTAATCTGTATATTGTATCTGATAAGTGAAATGCTTTGTTTTTGTACATTTCTTAGACCGAGTCATTCAATCCATGTGAGCTTACTTCTTGTGATCTCTTTATAGAAAGCTGTGCCATTATCTTAAGTAAGCTAACAACTTTTCCTTTACTTGTTTCTTGCAACAGAGGAAGAGGAAGAGCAGGTGCCCACTGATGGCGGGACTTCGGCAGAAGCCATGCAGGTACCTTTGGAGGAAGAGGGAGAAATGGAAGAAGAGGAGGCTGTCAACGATGAAAACTACTTGAGCAAGAGGCCATTAGAAAGTCCCGAATCTGAGGAAATGCCTGCCACGAAGCGGCCAAAACTAGCTAGCGTGAAAGGAGATAGTCCAGACGGGATGGTGGAACCGCGTGAGCCTCTTAGTTCAATCAATGCCCAGAAGGTGCCCCCCATGCTTTCCCCAGTTTGCGTTCAGGATGGTGCTGACGTGGCTCCTCTCTCTCCAGAACCGCCTGTACTGGCTCCCATTGCAAAATCACAGTTGCCAGTTTCCAAACCGTTGGAGCCGAGAGCATTTACACCTAAAGCAAAGGTGAAAACGAACTCCCCAGGGCAGAAAACTAAGGTGCCCAAAGTTCCTCCATCACCAGCAGTAGCCGGAAGCCCCATCCGCTCTCCAAAAACTGGACCCAAAGAGAAGAAATCGCCGGGCCGATCTAAGAGCCCCAGAAGTCCTAAGAGTCCAAAGGTTCCGGTTCACGTCCCTCAGGTAGCAGTTAAGCAGGAGACCCCGAGTAGAACGCCCTTGGCAGCATTAAGTGAAAAGATGGGGAAAGAGGATATCCAAATAAAACAAGGGCCAACCCCCGTTGACCCTGGGAAACCAAACAGTGAGAATCCGGCAAAGAAAGTGGCCGTGCTCGACAAGACAATTGACGATTCCATTGATGCTGTAATTGCTCGTGCTTGTGCTGAACGGGACCCGGACCCATTCGAGTTTTCCTCAGGGTCAGAATCGGAAGGGGATGTTTTCACTAGCCCTAAAAGAATGCCTGTGTCAGAGACTACAACCCCCAAAGCTTCTGTTTCAGCCAACAGCAGCTTAAATAAAGCAGGAAGCACCCCAGTTCCTCCCTCTGGTGGAACGTCAAGCTCAGACATTTCATGGACGATGGATGACTCCATAGACGAGGTCATTCGAAAAGCAAATATGGGTCCTCCTGCCAATTTGCCAGCAAACTTCCCTTATTTCTCATCTCCCTCTGCTTCTCCACCAACTCCAGAGCCTCTGCTCAAAGTTTACGAGGAGAAAACAAAGCTGGCTTCCTCAGTAGAAGTTATGAAGAAGCTGACGAAAGAGTTGAAAACAAAAATGAAGAAGAAGGAGAAGAACAAAGACAAGGAGAAGAATAAAGAGAAGAACAAAGACAAGGAGAAAAACAAAGACAAGGATAAAGACAAAGACAGAGGCAAAGAAGTAAAATTTCCTTGGAAGGACTTGATCAGAGATGATGACTTGGATCCGTACAAGTTCAAAATTAAAAACTTTGATGATGAGCCAAAAGTGAAGGTAAAAGATGGCAGCACCAAGAAAGAACGAGAGAAGCATAAAGACAAGAAGAAAGATAAAGGCAAGAAAGATAAAGACAAGAAAGACAAAGAGAAAGTTAAAGAGAAAAATAAAGGCAAGAATAAATCTTCATCGGTGCCTCTTGTTCTGCCTCCCAAAGACCTGCCCCTGCCCTTGTTTAGCACCCCAACTGCCATGAAACTCCCGTCGCTGTTGCCGGCCCTCCCGACGATACTTCCTGAAAAGCTCTTTGAGGAGAAGGAGAAGCCCAAAGAAAAGAAGAAGGACAAAAAGGAGAAGAAGAAGAAGAAAGAGAGGGAGAAGGACAAGGAAAAGGAGAAGAAGGAGAAAGAGAAAGAAAAGAAGGAGAGGGAGAAGAAAGAAAAGGAAAAAGAGAAACACAAACATGAAAAAGTAAGCAATTGGTGTATTTTGTGGTGGGGTTCTTTATTGCTCAGCTTCCCACACCAGATCCCTAAATCCACACCTTTTCTGCAGTTTTCACCTTTACCCTACCCTAAGTCTTCTTTTAAAATTTCAGCATGTTCAAGTTAATGCACCTGTACTATTCATATAGGGCAGGCATGTCCAATGTCCATTTTGGGGGCCTAATCCAGCCCACTGGTCGGTTTAATCCGGCCCCTGTGGCAGTTTATTTCCTGGGGTAAAATCCAAAAAACACCTCAATAACCTCAATACTAAAAGAAGCTCAACAACTTCACAACTTAAGTCCTAAAAAAGGTCAACAACTTTGGTTAGCCCTCACTTCATCAAATCTGGCCCTCTTTGAAAAAAGTTTGGACACCCCTGATATAGGGGGACTATATCAGTTTCCGAAGCATTACTTGAGGTTACATACACAGGCAAGCTTGCAGTCTAAAAATGAATAGGACAATAGGGGTGTTGGAGGCAAGGGTAAAATTGAAATTGTATTTATGACCTCTGTCTTTATTGGTCCAGCACTGCATCTCCAAAAGGGTACTTTACATTTTCTGTCTTGTATTCCAATTTCCAAAATAAATCAGTTCTCTGTACATCTAGCTCCTATTTTTCACTGGCATTAGATTGCTCCCTCCTCTATTATAACTACTACTACTACTACTACTACTACTACTACTTTATTTATATGCTGCCCATCTGAGCGGGTTGCCCCTGCCACTCTGGGCAGCTCCCAACAAAACATTAAAAACACAGTAAAACATCAACCATTAAAAACGTCCCTTCAGGGCTGCCTTCAGATGTCTTCTAAAAGTGAAATACCGTATATTCCTGCGTATAAGACGACTGGGCGTATAAGACGACCCCCAACTTTTCCAGTTAAAATATAGAGTTTGGGATATACTCACCATATAAGAAATACGACCTGGCGTATAAGACGACCCCCGACTTTTGAGAAGATTTTCCTGGGTTAAAGTAGTTGTTTATCTGCTTGACATCTTTGGGAGAGTGTTCCACAGGGTGGGTGCCACTACCGAGAAGGCCCTCTGCCTGGTTCCCTGTAGCTGTTTGCCTTGCAGTGAGGGAACTGCCAGAAGGTCCTTGGAGCTGGATCTCAGTGTCTGGGCTAGACGATGGGGGTGGAGACGCTCCTTCAGGTATTCAGGTCCGAGGCCGTTTAGGGCTTTAAAGGTCAGCACCAACACTTTGAATTGTGCTCAGAAACTTACTGGGAGACATTGTAGATCGTTTAGGACTGGTAACTAGTAACTGCTCCCAATCACCAGTCTAGCTGCCACATTCTGGATTAGTTGTAATTTCCGAGTCACCTTCAGTGGTAGCCCCACATAGAGCACATTGCAGGAGATTACCAGCGCATGTAGCACTCTGGTGAGACAGTGCATAGGCAGGTAGGGTCTCAGCTATGCCCTGGACACAGAATTAACCTGTATCTCAGCTGTCCTGGTTTGAACAAATACCCTGTTTCTCCTATTTTAAGACGTAGTCATAAAATAAGCCATAGCAGGATTTTTAAGCATTCAAGGAATATAAGCCATACCCCGAAAATAAGACATAGTGATAGGCACAACAGCAATGCCGGCCGTGGCAGGAGGAGGAAAAATATAAGACATCCCCTGAAAATAAGCCATAGTGTGGTTTTTTTGAGGAAAAATATAAGACAGTGTCTTATTTTTGGAGAAACACGGTAGTGCTCAATTTCATAATAAGTCAATTTCAAACCATAAGTTATAAAGGAGATTTATTAAACCGATCATCGTTTTAAACCAGGACCCCTAGCTGGTACAATAATCTGAAACTCGGATTCTTTAAAAATGAATCAAAACTCAGTAGAAGTTCTCCTGGCCATGCAGGAGTAGGAGAGGGGATGGGGCTCTCTCACTAGCACTAAACAATGGTTTAGCATTGCATGTAAATCAGGCTGCCAATACTGATGGCTGTTGGCTCCCCATAGCCCAACCATCTGCAGCGAGGGCTGAATTGGAGATACATTGGTGAGAGGCATCTGCGTTGTCTCAGTTAATCTAGTCCCCAGTTTCAAAGAGGCAGCAGTCCTCCCCTCTGAGAAAAGAGGAGGTCCTGGGGAAAGAACAGGCTTAGGCAAGGGAAGTTTGTCTCAACTCAAAGATACGCAGTCTGCTTGGGAGTAGGTGGGTGACAGGGTGGTATCCTTAGTGAGAAAATCAGGTCATTTGGGTTTTGGCAACTGCGTGCATCTTTTCCAACCTTTTTCCATCCACCCCAGCCATTTGCCTCTTCACTCTCTATCTCTCTACTTCTCTTTTTATTTTATTCTATTTAGCTTGCAAGCTTTGGGGTAAGAAATCACGCTTTAAATCCCCTTAATAACCAAACTAGGTAGGGAATTATTCTTACCCAGTGAAAAACCACCTATAAATAAATATGTATAGATGACAATAGTTTTTGACTAATTTGTCATAGCCATGGCCTTTCACAATACAGGGCGAGAGGTGGATTTATACCAAAGCCATGCCATGCGAACAAACTCAAAAATAATTCCCATGAATGTAGTTTTCCACTGCCATTCCATAACTGGTTCTTGTCTAGGTTTTGTCTCCTGGTTTTTTTAGAATTCGGTGTAACATTAGGAATATAATGGAACAATACCACCTATTAAAAGTCTATTCTTCATAGTCCTAAAATATATTGTATTATAGGGAAAGCCATATAATCTCGGGCAGATTACATTGACAAAGCTTCCTGTTACCTTGGTGAAAAGTCCCTGTCAAAAGATAAACTTTAAAGCCAGGCTGCATGAAAGAGTCCCTGGATAGAATTAAAATTTAAACTGATCTAGACAGATAAGCTTTATATATATAAAAAAGTCGAAAAAGTCCACCTCTTTGCTGCAAGTCAGGATTTTGAAAATAAATTTCCCCCCTTTTAAATCTCTTGAGTGATTTTCATTTTTTGCAAGGCTGCTCTGCTGGTGTCCTGGAAAAACGGAGAGTTTGAGCTTTATCAGTTGGTGCCCTGAGGTATGTGGCAAAGAAGCTAAATCCTTGAAGATTAGCAAAAAAAAAGAGGGGGGGAAATGCAGCACATGGCAATAAGGGGCTTATATGACTACTAGTATTAGTTCAGGTGAAAGAAGTATTGCTTATACATAAAACTGGACAAATCCACTGACAATGTATTTTTAGTTGGCTACAAAGGAGTCTTATATTGCTGGACTTTACTTCTTTGGTGATTTGGGAAGCTTAGTAATCCACTGTAAATGCTCTTCTGCTGGCCCGATTTTCCAGTATTATTCCAGAATTGCAGTTCTTTAATTTTTAACCAATGAAAGCTCATGTTCCCTTAACATCCACCTTTTCCGTAACATCCACCTTTTCCTGCTTCTCTTGCGTTTGCACGCATCTATTCTCTCTCACACACAGACATACAGCGGTTCTTCTAACCTCCTGGTTTCCTGTTAAATGCAAAGACTCAGGTTACCATTTGGAACCTTTCCAGATTGTGACAGTTGGACAAAAATTAGGAGACCCAAAAGTTAACCCTATAACTAAGCAAGCTTTTGGGTGGGTCTCCATACTTGAAAACTAGTCATTGGCGGCGGCGGGGGAGGGGGGGAGACACATGATTTCTGTTAAGATTTTTTTTCTGATTAGATAAAATGTCTACTGCAACTGATGCTGACACTTGAAAATTTATTCCTTAAACAGTGTTTTTCCAAGAGTTGTTTATACAGTGGCATCTTTAGTGGCTGCAGAACATCATAAAGCAACAAGCAGTAGGCTATATTTAAGGTGCAAACTAAACAGCACACTGTCACACAATGTTCTGCCTTTTCCATTTTACTAGAACGTTACCCTCAGAAGCTGAACAGCAGGTCCTGAAGTCTCAATAGGATGTATTTCACCATTGTGTAGCTTAGTCACAAGCACTGGTGACAGCTGCCAGCTTAGATAGTTTCTAATAAAGTTGGCGAATTCATGTAAGGCAGGTATATCGATGGCTGGCTGTATTTCTGTGCCACTTCCATTCAAGCAAATCCCAAAGTGGCCTACAAACCATAAACCTCACACTGCAGCATCACCGTTGACAGCACACGGTTGACTTACACAATTGGCAAATCATCACTAAAACAATTATAGATAATTACAATCTATAAAACATTGCTAACAAAACAGCAGCTCAAAAGCTAAACATTATTAAATGGCCTCGCCTCTACCCCCATTGTTCAGCCCGAACACTGAGGTCCAGCTCTGAGAGCCTTCTGGCAATTCCCTCACTGCAAGAAGTGAAGTTACAGGGAACCAGGCAGAGGGCCTTCTCGGTAGTGGCACCCGCCTTGTGGAACGCGCTCCCATCAGATGTCAAAGAGATAAATAACTACAGTGGTACCTCGAGTTACAAACGCCTCAGGTTACAAATGATCCAGGTTACAAACTCCGCTAACCTGGAAGAGTTACCTCGAGTTGAGAACTTTGCCCCAGGATGAGAATGGAAATCGTTTGCCAGCGGCACAGTGGCAGCAAGAGGCCCCATTAGCAAAAGCACGCCTTTAGTTAAGAACAGTTTCAGGTTAAGAATGGACCTCCGGAACAAATTAAGTTCATAACTAGAGGTACCACTGTATCTGACTTTTAGAAGACATCTGAAGGCAGCCCTGTTTAGTGAAGTTTTTAATGTTTGGTGTTTTATCGTGTTTCATTATTCTGTTGGGAGCTGCCCAGAGTGACTGGGAAACCCAGCCAGATGGGCGGGGTACAAACAAATAATAATAATTACTTTCACACACACAAACATTGTTGTTGTTTAGTCGTTTAAGAAGGTTAAGGGGTGATATGATAGCCATGTTCAAATATATAAAAGGATGTCATATAGAGGAGGGAGAAAGATTGTTTTCTGCTGCTCCAGAGAAGCGGACACGGAGCAACGGATTCAAACTACAAGAAAGAAAATTCCACCTAAACATTAGGAAGAACTTCCTGACAGTAAGAGCTGTTCGGCAGTGGAATTTGCTGCCAAGGAGTGTGGTGGAGTCTCCTTCTTTGGAGGTCTTTAAGCAGAGGCTTGACAGCCATCTGTCAGGAATGCTTTGATGGTGTTTCCTGCTTGGCAGGGGGTTGGACTGGATGGCCCTTGTGGTCTCTTCCAACTCTATGATTCTATGATTCTATGGTTTAGTCGTGTCCGACTCTTCGTGACCCCATGGACCAGAGCACGCCAGGCACTCCTGTCTTCCACTGCCTCCCGCAGTTTGGTCAAACTCATGTTCATAGCTTCGAGAACACTGTCCAACCATCTTGTCTTCTGTCGTCCCCTTCTCCTTGTGCCCTAGATCTTTCCCAATGTCAGGGTCTTTTCCAAGGATTCTTCTCTTCTCATGAGGTGGCCAAAGTATTGGAGCCTCAGCTTCACGATCTGTCCTTCCAGTGAGCACTCAGGGCTGATTTCCTTAAGAATGGATAGGTTTGATCTTCTTGCAGTCCATGGGACTCTCAAGAGTCTCCTCCAGCACGATAATTCAAAAGCTCTTCTCAGTCTATCAAGATACACAGCCAGTATATAAGAGGACCCTTATCCAAAGGAAAGACCACCAACAGAATGGAACTATAACAGGTGCCTAGTATCCCAGACACATAGGCATGTGTTCATGGACAGCGGCCCTACTCCCATCCAGGGTGGTGTCCCCCAAAATTCTTCTGTCACTGAGAGATCGGATATAAGCACCACACACCCCTTTCCTTTGGACTCCCTATGAACAGTAGCAACCTGAAACAACAAACAATGATATTAGCTGTGAGTCAAATGGAACTTCCCAATATAGTATATTTCTGAATGCCAGTTGCTTGGAACAAACAGAATAGGAAGACCCCCGTCTTTACTCCTTGTTTTGAAGCGCATGAGTGCCTTGGGTTGGCTGTTAATGAAACAGAACACCGGACCAGATTGTCTTTGCTCTCAGCCCAACAAGAAAACTCCTGTGTGCATGTTTGCCAACTCCTGTTATATAGCGCATTGAATAAATGACAACAAACAATGACGTAGAAGTCTAGCCTACTTTGTGAATGTCTGCACTGAATCATAAAGCCAAAGACTGGAGAGGAAGGTGATTAATGGTGTTTATTAGGCCACCTTGCTGATTTATCCACTGGCTCTCGGCCAATTAACTTTGAATGCATTTTTGCAAAATATCAGTGCCTCTTAATGATTCTTAAGGAAAGGGACAGTTTTAAATGCAAAGACATAAAAAACAGAGATGGGGAAACTACCACTTGTTAGTAGAAGGAAAAACCCTATCTCTATCTATCTATCATCTATCTAAGAAATATAGAATATGAGGTTTTTTATTGTAGAAGAACACACCAGAACCAGGATGACTTCAACATGTAAACAAGTTCAAGGTCCATCAGCACTGTTAGGCCTATTGTATTGATTTCAGGTGCACTTTAATCTACTACTTAGAATCCTTCCAAGGTTTTCCTCTGACTGTCCTTGCCTTCTGAAGTTAGGTAGGAGGTGACCAGAGAGGGGCTTTTTAGTTGTGGCACCCAGTGTGTGGAATGCCCTCCCCAGGGAGGCTCACCCGGTGCCAAATCCATCTTCCTTTTGACACCAGATGGCCTTTATATTTGGCTTCATCGCCTGCATTGAAGGGGGTTGGACTAGATGAGCCTTGGGGACTTTTCCAACTCTACACTCAGAAGGCTCTGATTCCTGGTCCTTGGCGCCATTTAGGTTTCATTTCAAACCAAACTTTTGGACTCCAGGTACCTTGGGGGTGGCACTTTCTGTCTATTTACACAGTGCAATGGCATACAAAGACAGTACAGTTAAAAAATTTCCAGGTAAATATCACACTTAAACCATACTGTTCATGAGGAGTAAATGCAAAATCTGCTGTGCAGCCTTTTCTCATTTTAACCCGAATCTGTTTCATGGTAAAGTTATATGCATCCTTTCCCGTAAAATAATTTCCTGCATAGTCCCACTGTCGGTGTTACATTTCTCTTTAGGAGATTCAGCACATTTAACAGTTAAATGTGTTCCCTTTAGCAGATGAAAGTGGAACCTGTTGTTCCTGCGCCGTCTCCCGTGATTCCGAGGCTGACGCTGAGAGTGGGGGCTGGTCAGGACAAGATGTAAGTATAAAGTAAAGCCCATTTGATAAAATCTTGGTGGTGGGTGGGCTGGGTGCAGTGTCATCCCATTTGTTTATTTCCTCCTTCTGGCAAATCCTGTTTAATGAACTATTCCCCGATTTCTAATGAATATATTGCCTAGACAAACGTGCATGCTAATTGGCTTCTGTCATGATTTAAAATGTTTAATTTTGCAACCAAATAGAGCCTTTATACTATCCAGGGGTGCCATCTCCAGTCATGCAGCCTGCGTGCATAAATTCAGGGCTTTGGTTTGTCTCTCCCTGTGCACAGACAAGGACACTAAGCAAGAGCTGTTACTTGAAAGACTAGGTGCCCAAGTGTTTTCTAGAAATGAAGTCTGGTGGTGCAGCCTTCTTTTGTGAGAGGGAAAGGAAATGTCTATGCCAGTGTTGGGGAGTTTCCAGCCCATCAGCCCTGTTAGGTTTTCCAGGCCATTTGGAGCAAATCCTGCCCTCCTGCCAGTGGCCTGACATCTTATATGACGTCCGGTGAGAGAAGGTTCAAGCTCCCAGTGGAAAATGAAAGCCACAGCTAAAAGCAAGACGCTTCTGGAGCATCCAAATTCTACATGCCTCCCTTGCACCACATTCACACTGTCACGTACGGGGTTTGCTGTTGTTGCTACTTGGAAGTGGAATTATCCCCGCAGCCGCACTG
Organism: Zootoca vivipara; assembly: GCF_965207765.1. Lineage (NCBI taxonomy): Eukaryota > Metazoa > Chordata > Lepidosauria > Squamata > Lacertidae > Zootoca > Zootoca vivipara. Next base: position 63,626,272 of record NC_142592.1, on the reverse strand, counting down.
TACTGTGCTTCCAAAGGGCAGCACCGCTGCAGGGACAACTCTCCCTCCCTCCTCAATTCCAGGTTTGAGAGGAACGCATTCCAGTCAGTGGGAGGGCACACTTGCCATAGTAAGTGGAGCTGTGCCTCGCTCCTGTCAGCAATCATGCTATAGCATCCGGCACCAACTGCAGCTTCCAGATCATGCACGAGGGAAGCCCCACATGCAGTCCCTTGCAGTAATCCAGTCTGGAAGAAACCAACACATGATTTACTGTGGCCAGGTTTTCCCAGGAATGCCACAGCTGTTGAACCAGTCGCAATTGGTAAAAGGCCTTTGTAGCCACGGAGGTTACCTGAGCACCCCCAAACTGTGAACCTTCTCCTTCAGGGCAAGTGCAACCCCATCCAGGGTTGGCAACTGTCCCAATTTCTCGGACACAGGAACTATTCACCCACAGTGCCTCCATCTTGCCAGGGTTCAAGACCGGCTTGTTGAGAACAAACCCCCTAAGGTAGCCTTACTTCCAGCTCAGGCATTTTAGGGCAATAACCACCACGACGTGTAGAACTAACCTCTTGGTTTCTGTGCCTTTAGCATCTTGTGTTGTCAGTATTTACAGAGCATCTTTCAACTTTGCCATTTCATTAGTATCTATGTGGGGAGGAGGGAACCGGAATGATGTAGAAACATCTCTTTAAAAAAAGATAAAGCTGAAAAGAAGCAGGTTGATTAGAGGGGTTTATGCACGCTACCAGAAGGATGGAATTGGAAATTCTTTGCACCAAATAAGCAGAGCAACATCACTGTGGCTCTGCATCTCTCAGACTGTTTCTATTAAGGTCCGTCAATCCTGTCTTGCAGAGCCTTTCTGTACAGATAAGAACGTAGCTTGCTTTTTCGGTATTTGGTCGTCTCTGCTTAGACAAACAGCCAGCAAGAGATGGAGATTTCTAATTTCTAACATTTATTTAAAATGTCGATCTAAATTCTTGGCTTTGCTTCATCTAAATGGGTGCTTTGGTGCCCAGAGCAGGGATCTCTGTTTTCACGCGCTTCTGCATATATGCCAATTGCCTATTTAAGTCTGCACTTCTTAGTTCCCCTTCCTTCTGTGACCTCTAGCCTCTCTTCCCTCCTTCATCTTGGAGGTGAGGTCAGTAACTTGCTCTCACAGGCGTGGAATTACTAAAGGTCTCCCTGCCCCTTCCTTTCCTGGTCGCTTATTTCAGATCACATGCGATTCTTTCTCGGGAGCACCTAAGCTGTGGTATGAAAGATATAACAAGTGTTTCTGAACAGCTTAGAATTGGGAACCTTAAGGTCCGACTTCTCCAGTTCTTCCACCTGAACTTGCCTCGTGTCTTAAGATAGTCATCAGAGGTGGATAATGACTGGGGGAAAGTCTCTAGAACTCCACCCTCAAGATACTCACCAAACCAAATATCTCTTTGACCACCAAGTGGACATTATTCCTGTCCCCAGGCTTTTTTGATCTCATGGTATGCTAGTCTGTTGTCTCCCGAGCTGCTAAATTGTATGGTTCCTCTTTTATTGTTTATGGATTTATTTATTTTTTAAATTGCTCTTGTAAGCCACTCTTGTTCAGATTGAACACTGCTGGATCAGGCCAAAGGCCCATCTGGTTGGTTCTCACAGTGGCCAACCAGATCCCTATGGGAAGCCCACAAGCGGAACCTGAGCTCAGCAGTGCTCTCTCCCTGTGAGATTCCCAACAAGGTGCCAAGAGATTTCTAATAACGTACGCTGCTTTGGGGCAGTTAATCTTCAGCATGTCCGAGAATGGGTTTGGACTTTGCTCTGAGCCTCTTGCCATCTCTCTCTCATACATACATACACACACACTCACTCTCACACACAAATTTCTTGGCCCACACTAAAATCCACTCTTCCTCAAGGATGGAAAGCCTTCAGCTCCAGCTAGCATGGCCCTATGGTCAGCGATGATGAAAGTTGTAGAGTCCATGTGCCTTTGTGCAAACCCCATTATCTAGACCAGGCATGTCAAACCTGCGGCCCTCCAGATGTTTTGGCCTACAACTCCTATGATCCCTAGCTAGCAGGACCAGTGGTTGGGGAAGATGGGAATTGTAGTCCAAAACATCTGGAGGGCCGCAGGTTTGACATGCCTGATCTAGACAAATGTCTTCTCTACCGCCCTGGGCTCCTTTGGGATGAAGGGCAGGATATACATTTGATAAAGCGTCTCCACCCCCATCGTTCTGCCCGGACACTGAGGTCCAGTACTGAGGGCCTTCTGGCGGTTCCCTCGTTGCGAGAAGCCAAGTTACAAGGAACCAGGCAGAGGGCCTTCTCGGTGGTGGCGCCCGCCCTGTGGAACGCCCTCCCATCAGATGTCAAAGAGAAAAACAGCTACCAGATTTTTAGAAGACATCTGAAGGCAGCCCTGTTTAGGGAGGCTTTTAATGTTTAATAGATTATTTTATTTCATTTTTCTGTTGGCAGCCGCCCAGAGTGGCTGGGGAAACCAGCCAGATGGGCGGGGTATTAATTATTATTATTATTATTATTATTATTATTATTATTATTATTAAGTTGCTACTTATTTACTTGTTTTATTAGGGGCACCTTTTCGATCAATCAATGAGGCAATATTTTGTAAAATAATGGTTAACCATTTATGTATTTGGATAAGCGGCTGGTGATATGCACCATCTGAAAATAGGCTTCTGTTTGTTTTCAGCAGTTCCTTTTTTCACACCCAAGGGATTGCTTATTCCAAGATGGTGCCTGCTATGATTCATTATATGCATCAACTAAAAACAGATAGAGCGCCTTCATTTCATAACATCTGTCTTATCCACAAGCAAATGCATAAAGTCCATCTACTGAGTCTCATATAATCCCCCTGTAACAGCTCTGCCGTTTACTCCAGCCTTCCCTGCGCAGTCTTCCAGGCACAGTTGGACTCTTTTAACTTCCACCAGCATGGGCATTTTCAGGGTTGGTAGAAATGGTAGTCCAAAATACCTGGCGAACCCCCAGCTGGGAAAGGCTGACCTACTCCATTGGGTGAACCACCAGCAAATAAATAAATATGCACTAACGTATTTAAAAACTTAATTTTCTTTGTAATAATTTAAATGCAGGTTTGGGTCACAATATTCAAATCTAGCTGTTACATCCCAGGTGGTGGTTTCTTGCAAGTGCTTTGACTGCACACTTAAAACCAAGTGGAAAATAGATTATAATCAGAGCATTTCTATCTTTGTAGTAAACAATTACAGCAACACTTGCATAAATGCCACATTAGAAGAAATTTACTGGATTCCATTCTAATGCAATTAGAGCTAATTTTGTTCTTTAAATGAATAAAAGGTCAACCAGTAAATCTATTTTATCTCAAGCCCAGGCCTCAATAAATTGTTTTATTTAATTTATTGTGAAAGATCTTATCCTTAATGGATCTGGGACTTATTAGTTTGCTGGGTTTTAGAGAAATCTATGACCGTTTTTTATATGATTTGAATGATCTGCTGGTGCATATGTGTATGTTTTCCCGTGTTATCAGGCTACAAGATCACTAATTCAGTCTCTTTGGGGAGGCATTTAAGATTGGTTATCTGGAAAGGGCTTGTGTGGACTTCTTGAACTTAAATTGCCAATAGATTTTTGAGCAACTAATGCGTATTGTCACAAACTGGCTTTTTAAAAGAACTATTGTCTGATTAACCTTTTTGCCAGATATATTAATATTTCACACAAAGTCAATGTTTTTCTGCCAGTGGGATTTCTTTGGCATCCCCATTCACTACTGTAGTTTAAAAAAAATTAAAAATGTTTGACGCAAACCACTGGCCAGTTTCTGGTGGGCTACCAAATGATTGCTGGGAAACTTGCAAAGAATGCTAGACTCAGTGGACCTTGAAGCAATCATTAAGCAAGAGTTCAGCATCCAATTTAGTTGTACTTTAATCATTGGTGTCAACCTGGCTCTCTCCAGATGTTATTGGACTTCAGCTTCCATTATTGACTGTGTTAACTGAGGATGTATAACAACATCTGGAGAGTGCCAAGTTGGACATGCCTACAACTGATCCAGTGCATTCTTTGAAAACTCAAAGCACACCAGCTTGGAAGAACATGACCAGTAATGATAATACATAGCATTTATATGACACTGTCAAGTAGTCAAAACTGTTCAGAAAACCTTGCAACAAACTTTGTAAGGCAGGTTGGGGTTATTGTCCTCGTATTGCAGAGAGAGAAACTGAGGTTGAAAGAGAATTGCTTGACCAAGAGGTGAAATTTATCACTATAGCACAATAATTTTCGATGCTCGTACAGTGTCTGCCTTCAATAGAGAGAATCATGAATGAGATTTGTGTGACTAGAATACAATTTTACAAAGCTTTTACAAAGTTTATGAAATATTTTAAATGTTTATATTTTAAATTTTAAAATGGATTTAAATATTTTAAATCCATATAACAATGCATGGATATTTCACAGGAGTACAGGGTTTTTTTGTCTTTTATGGGATATATATATATATATGCGCATTTCTGCATTGCAGTGTCTGCACAATGTAGGAAATTTAACATGAGCAGAGCCTGAAATAATTTCACACCCTGTTCAGCAATTGCATTTGCCATGGGTGCAGTAGAGTTTGCTGTGGTCCAACACACAAAGTGTGACAGGTTGGCAGAGTGGACATGCGCCAGGGGAGCTATGGCAAATTTCAGGTCCCTAATGCCTGCACCCCAGAGTTTGAAGATATGAATTTACCAGAAGAGAAAACTCCCAGGGTGAAGTTGTGCTAAGGAAATATTAAGACTTGAGAAGCTTTGACTCTGACTCAAAATGACCAAGACTGGGCAATACAAAAAGCAGAACAATCATAAGGGAAATAACTTGATCCTTATAGAGGAGCATATAAGATTTGGGGGAGGGGGTTTAAAACGCAGTGTGTGTTACGCTCAGGTGCTACAGAGCAGTGTAGTTGTAGTCCAGCGTTTCTTATAAATTTAAAACACTCAGAATTTGTCTTAGGAACCCTTCTTCGTCCTAGGCTCCTGGTGGGACAATGGTCCTCCTCTGAAAGGGCGAATAAGTAAGCCATTGTAAGGTTTCTTTTGAACTCAGTGTGCCATTTAGCGACAAGTTATTCAGACTTTGGTAATTTAGATTACTGGCTTCATAGTGTTTGCCCACAATAGCCAAATAATGGGGCTCATTAAGCTCCCTGTGTAGGCCTATCCAAATTGTGTTTGCCTCTAACCTTGGCTCTCCATGTGTGGCTGGGGAGGGGAGGGTTGGCTCTTTATTGACTTGTCAGGCAGCGGGATTCCGTTACAGGCCAAGCCGCCCACGACCCATTCCATTTAGTTCCTTGTTTTGTGGTGGGGAAACAGGTAAAGGGATCCCGCTGGAAGGCCCCTCCTCCTGCACGTTTTTATGAATCGGACCACTGTTTGCCGCAGTTAGGGCACCGTGACCAAATCTTCCACAAGCTGTAATGCAAGCAGGAGGGAGCTATTGTGGGACGCAGCTGCGGGCAGTGTTGGTTACCCCGCAAGACACTTCCCATTCAGCAGAAAGCTCTGGAGGAGAACTTGACTGTGGAATTAAATAGGAAGACAGGGAACAAGTGATACTTTGGGGTGGGGGGAAGAGAGAGAGAGAAAGCAGTAGAAGGCTTTAAGGCACAGCTGGGGCGGGAGACAGTGCGGACTTGGCAGCGAGTGTCTTCTGTTGATTACAAACCTAATGGCGAGCCCAATTATTGCACAAAGGAGCACTTAGCAGTGAATGGCTAAGCGCTAATGGTGGGATAACAGAATTGAAACTTTAGTGTGTCCCATTTTTCGGCCATTCCCCTGGATCTCGAAAAGAGAATAGACTGGCTAAAAGCTACTTATTGATAGAATTTTTCTTCTGGCTGGCATCTTTTGGGGGAGAAAAGGTGTTAAGCTGACAGATTGCGTGGTCCCAACATTTCACATCGATTCGGTTCATTTTAATTTGTCTGCTTTGTGGCTGTTGTGATAGAAGTCATGGAAGGCTTGGGAATGTTCCTCATGTGTGGACCTTCCCCCCCCCTTCCTTTCCTAAAAACATGCAGTTAAGTGAACAGAAAGAGGCAGAAGACTTGGATCCGTTTCCTTTTGTCTGGCCTTTTCAGTGCACAGCGGGAGTGAATGCTCCTCATTGTAGGTGCTGTGCTGAGGGTATTAGCAAAGTCTGTCCTATCTCATCGGTATATAGAAAGTTCAAATAGACATCTCTGGCTGCTGGTCAATGGCCAGCTCTGTCCGTGTGATGTCTAAAAAGGGGGTTTCTGCCTAACTCCTCTCATTCAAACCGTTACCCTTGAGATCAGTTACAGGTAGGTAGCCGTGTTGGTCTGAGATCAGGTTGGTCTATATGCAGGTGGAAGCTTCTTTGAGTCCTGGAGAAAAGTAGATGTCTTATTCCAAGAGACTCCAGGGATACCCATTTCTCAGAACAGGAAGGGCTGCTCTCCATGACTTGTAGACAAGAGGGTTTGAACCTTATCCTCAGAATTATAGCTGTCTACATGTATCCTAAGGAGAGAGGGGAGATGCTATTGAGTGCTTAAATGGTGACTGGGAGTGGCTACTGGGACCATATAACACCGGTCCTGAGAGATCTGCATTGGCTCCCAGTACGTTTCTGAGCACAGTTCAAAGTGTTAGTGCTGACCTTTAAAGCCCTAAACGGCCTCAGCCCATTATACCTGAAGGAGCATCTCCACCTCCATCATTCAGCCCTGACACTGGGGTCCAGCTCTGAGGGCCTTCTGCCATTTCCCTCGCTGCGAGAAGTGAGGTTACAGGGAACCAGACAGAGGGCCTTCTCGGTAGTGGCACCCGCCCTGTGGAATGCCCTCCCAGCAGATGTCAAAGAGATAAATAACTACCTGACATTTAGAAGACATCTGAAAGAAGCCCTGTTCAGGGAAGTTTTTAATATTTAATGCTGTATTGTTTTTAACACTCGATTGGGAGCCGCCCAGAGTGGCTGGGGAAACTCAGCCAGATGGGTGGGGTATAAATAATAAATTATTATTAAATTATTATAGAACACGGGCAAAAAAGGTGTAAAGTATAACTCTTTCACTCACCTCCACCACACTTTTGTTTACCAAATAAAATTTCCCAATAGAGATGGTTAGTTTGCTCCAGGACGTTATCAACTCTTAATCTCAGGGTCATGGGTTTGATCCCCACATTGGACGAAAATATCCCTGCATTGCAGGGGGCTCACCCTCGTCGTGCCTTCCAACTCTGCAGATTCTATGGTTCTGTTATCTCAGAATGTGTGTCAAGATGCAACTTTTGGAAATGTACTGTGAAAGCGAAGGCATGAATGGGGGCAAATTATACAATGAGCGGTTTTCTTTCCATATTAATCCCAGTACAGTCGTACCTCGGGTTACGACCACCTCGGTTTGCGAACAGTTCGGGTTACGAACTGCGCAAACCCGGAAGTGTTTTCGCCCCGCGCGCGTGCGCAGAAGCCGCGCACGCGATCTGCGCATGCGCAAAATGGCGGCGCCCATCGCGTTCGGTTTGCGAACTATTCGGGTTACGAACTGCGATCCGGAACGGATCGCGTTCGTAACCCGAGGTATTACTGTATAGAAATATCAGCAGTCTACATTTGTGGTAAGCCATATATATTCAAAGCTTGGGCAGGGGAGGGAAATTATTTATATATATTTTAATATATGTAGCTTGTCATCAGCATCCATTATTACCAGTGTTCGAAACTCCCATTGTTCTAGGCTCATTTTGCAGCAGGGAATTTCACTAGCGTAAGCAGTTTCTGAGCTCTTGGTACAGTACTGCGCCTAGGATTTCAGATTAAAACTGCAGAGTGGAAGGAAAGGAGGACCATTTTCTGCCTCCTCACTTCCAGCCACTCTCTGAAGACTGGAGAAGAGACCCTCTTAAGAATATTAAGTGGGTGGGCAGGAGAAGGACTAGACCATGTGAAAAATGAATGTAGTATTTTAGCTGGAGTTCATTCATTTTCAGCTTTGCATTCTTGTTATTAAAGAAACGTGCCTAGGCATTCTGTTGTTGCGCCCATAACCTCGGGTTTAAGGTGCCATTTAGCTCCTAGCTTTCATATCTTGGTTTCTAACACTGATTATTACTTTATTCTTAAACTAAATGTGACAGGCATGCTCCCCACAAATCCATGATCAAATGATGTCCAATGGGGGTGGGTGTTTCAGTTAAGGAAGGCATTGCTTGTTTGCATGTTTAGATTACTGAGGAACCCATAAAGGTGTGAGCATCCCTAAAGTCTCTTCCCAGCAGGCTTAGGTCTAGAGTTGCTCAAACCCTGGGTTGAATCTGGGTCAGGAAAGGCAGCCTCAGAACTGATAGGGCCTGCCACTTCTGACAAGGGCAGGCTTTGCTTCATGCAATAGTTTTCTCTGTCTTCCTCACACAATGGTAAAGTGTGAGGATTGCACATAGGCTGCTCAGGTAGCAGGTGAGATGCTTGCAAGGCCTGCAAGATTTGTTATCAGTAAATCACAACTCTGTATTACTTCCCAGTTATACTTGTGCAGATGTTAGCTGTGCATGTTGTTGTTGTTGTTGTTGTTGTTAATACCTCGCCCATTTGACTGGGTTGCCCCAGCTACTCTGGATGGCTTCTAACACATCTAAAAACATACTGAAACATCAAACATTAAAAATGAGAGAGAGAGAGAGAGAAAGAGAGAGAGAGAGAGAGACCACACACACACACACACACACACACACACACACACACACACACACACAGCAATGTGCTTAATTACTTCAGTCGGGTATTTTATTGGTATAGCTTTTTATTCTATACCTGCCCAGCTTTGGAGTTCGGTAACACACCAAAGTGAATGTAGCCCACCAACTGTATTTGGTGGTTCGCCAGGGCTTTTAAATGCCCAGCATTCCTGTAATTGCAAAAACAGGAGTTGCATCAATCCTCACTTGCCCCCAAAATCTGTTCCTCTCTTGCATGATTCTGCCTCCTTTTGCTTGCTCCACTCCCACTCCACCACACTTCCCTTTCAGTATGTGCATACCTGAAAAAGTACATGTTTTCCCCTCTCCCTTACATCAAATCTCTTCTCTAAATCCCATATTTTCCACATGGCCTTTGGCTTTAGCCCTTTATTCCTAGTTCCCTACTATAACCAATTTTTCATTGTGTGTAGTTGCATTTTCCCATCCCTTATTGCCCTTGACTCCCCTTCTTCATTATTGATTTTAGATGGTTTCCATCCTGTGTTACTTACAGGAACATTGGCATGAAAATGATAGAATCAAATAATGGCATAAATGATATAAAATAATGATAATTTCTATTCTTTGGTTGCTTTTTCTGTGGGAACATTGTAGATTTCATCTCCAGGGGGGCACAAGTCTCGTTTTGGAATGATGCACCTACTCTGCGTTGTAGAGACAGTAACAGAAAATTCCCCATCTTAACACAATTGTCCTTATTATTTCTACGTTAGCTGCTGGACACACTTGCTAGTGCTATACTTGCCTTTATTATTTCTTTCTTTGTTGTTGTTGACTATGCATTGCCCATACATATATACTTACAAAAGTCCATAGGAACATTCATTTTAAAATATTTGGTGGGCTGTGTTCAGCTCGGGGAATCATTTATTTGCCAGTCCTGAGAAAGTTATTCACATCTCAGTCCTTTTGCAACCAATTTGTTACACTGACTTCTTTAACAAAGGCAGAACATCCTGTTTTGTTTTGCCAGCAACCTTCATCTGGATTGGGGCCTGTATACCTGGAGTTGGACTGATTGATACAGTCAGATGCTTCCACATTCAGAGTCAACTGGAACTTATCAGGACACTATGATAGTCATCATCTTTGTATGCCTGCTTTCAAGGGAGGTGCAGAAAGTTTTGACTCTCTGTTTCTGGAATGCTCCCCCTCGGAAAGCACACCTGATGCCATCATTGTCTGTTTTTAGACACCAGACTAAATCATTTCTGTTCACCCAGACTTTGACCATCAATTTGGAGCTCACCAAGACATGTCTTTGGCCCATCTATAGGGCTCCTCTCATGGCAGGAGGGAGATTGGATTTCCCCCTTTTTATAAATATTGATGGGTGAGCATTTTTTCAAGTATTTTGTTTTATTATTTTTCAACATGGCTTCAGTGCCTTCCATGTAATTTAAATTCCATGTAATTCACATTCTATTAATTTGCAAGTTGCTTTGGGGACACTTCTTTCCAAAACAAATAAATATATTAAATATATAACATCACTTCCCATTTTGCAGAAGTCTGCATATTATGCCTCGTGAGCAAGAGAACCAGGCCACCTTTTCTTTCTAAGTAGATGTTGGCAGTAAATTATGCTGTTGTAGATAACGTTGCCATTTCCAGAAGGTTTAAATAATCACCCTTTTAGCTTTCTCCTGAAGGCAACCTGGATTTTAAGCGTGAGAACATGTCCCAGTGTTGATTTAGGTCCTCTTCCCTCCTTTTAATTACAGAAGCCACCACACCAATTATGCCGCTGGGTTGTGTTAGGTGGGGGAGCAGGTGCAAAATTATTTTCATTTTGTTGTTGGGCCGCACTCAAGCAGTGACTCCCAAAGTGAATCCATAAAGACGTTTGAGTCATTGGGAAGAAAAGACCAATTACTTGGATGCAAGATTCTTTGATTCTGCTCTCTGTTGCACAAGAGTGACGGAGGCGCGCTTGTGTGTGATGTGTACATCTCAATTATAAAAAATAATAATAAATGAGAGAGCTTCAGGCAAGTTGAGACATATACCTGCCTGAGCAGAGCTCCATGCACAAACGAGTCGGAGCCAACCAAACACTTACCATGCCAAGGCCACAGAACTGAAGGTGGATGCCTGCAGGATTTCTTCATTACAAGCTTGGTGGCACAGGGAAGAGCTCTCCTGACATTCCTCCCTCAAATGTAGTTATGTTACCTACACCTACCAATATGGTGTGGCTAAAGGTACTCGAGAACAGCTTGAAACATGTTTGCTGGTACACATCAGTGTTTCCTGCAGGGCAAACACAGTGTGGGCAACAGACAAACATACGCACAAATCTTTGGTTCCTTAGTTACATATGTCTGGGAACCAGAATTGTGCCAAGGCCCCCAGCCGCATATGCAGAGGTGTGGGCAACATTCTTGGGCTTGCTTCAGAGAAACTCCCAGAAAATTTTTGCAGAGTTTGCATTCAAGCACAGATACAGTGGTACCTCGGTTTACAAACAGTCCCGTTTACGAACGCCTCCGTTTACAAATGCTGCGGACCCAGTGTTTACATCCAGGTTCCGCGGCATCGGATGCGCAGACGCAATCTGCACAGCTCGTGCATGTGCAGAAGCAATCTGCTCAGCGCGTGCACAGAAGCTCTCTATCGGTGCTTCGCGCAGAAGCGTGCCTTCGGGGAGTGAATGCCTCCGTTTACGAACGCCTCCGTGGAATGGATCGCGTTCATAAACTGAGGTTCCACTGTATATTTTTGAAAGGGCACCACATCACACAGCAGGGGTATTTTATTTTACTTTGTAGAGGTACAGGATTGTGGTTTTCAGTGTGTGCGGCTGGTCTTCACATGAAGACCTGGCAGACACTTGCAGGAGAGTGATGTCTCTCAGTTGACCCAACCTTCCTCCTTGATTTGTGTACCTTGATTTGGGTATGCGTTGCTGTTTATAGCATGCAGGTGAGCCGCTGGGCACCCAGGTACACTGGTGCCAACATAGTATTTCTTTAGGCGTCAGACAAAAAACTTTCCTCTGTAACCACATCTTTGGCCTTTAAGTATCTGTGGCCTTTTAGAAGTGGGTGGGATGCTTTTAATGCGTTTCTCCACCTCCCTGGAACCATAGGAAGGTCGGAAGCTGCTATCTACTCTTGGTTCATTTATCCAATTCACTGACTGCCAGCGGCTGCCCAAGGTTTCATTTGGTTGGGGACATTCCCAGCTGCACCTGGAGATGATCAGAGATCGAACCAAATGTTCCACCATTGAGTTACCACCCTTCCCCAAGGACTCATGGTCTTATACCACCTGCAACCCTCTTATTGTCAGCCTACTTCACCCCAAACCCATGTGGAGAGAGAATGTCATATCCCAAACACTTGACTTGTGTGAACAAGCATCCATGTTGTAGATAGCTGCTATTTTGGAGCTACACTTTGACTTTTGAAAGCATACTTCTAGAACTGATGGCGTTCAATTGCAGGTGCTAGGTACTTTTTCAGAATGGCTTTCTGCCTTTGACTTAAAGTTCAGTTCCTGAAGCATGAAGCAGTCCCCTGGCTAGTTGGATTGTGTCTTAAACAAGAACAGAACAGCAACAGGAAGTTCCAGCCCTTCACCTAGATACAACTAAGTCCATTGCCGCCTCATGGCTAAACTGTATAATGACACTTTAAAGTAAAGCGAGTTGAAACATCTGGTGGTACACCCATTCAGTCACTCATATCTTTAAAAATCTAAGGTTTCTGAATAACTCAGCAGGAGCGAGTGGCCTTCTGAGTAGTAACATTGCTGACGGTCCTTCAGGATGGCTCTGGCAGAATCTCCGTAAATAATCTTGGAGTTTGGGAAACTACTCGTGCATTTGGTGTTTGTACCTTTTCAGGAATAAGACGATGGCGTTGGGTTTCAGTTTCACAGTGTTGATATCTCAATAGAATATTATCTGTGTGTTTCCTCATTTCTTCCATGTACTTGGAGTTTGCTATGCTCTGAATATTGTAGTTCTGACACTAAATTCTGACACTAAATTACAGCAGTTGTACATTACAGCAGTTGTAGAAATGTTCGTTACCTTTCCTGCATAATCTGAAACAGCATTTTCCCCCTAGGTCAAGCCACTTTAGAACGAGATTCTTCTGTGGAGTCGGAAGCCTTGTTCCTATTTATTCTTTCATTAGCTACTGAATATAGCCCAGGGTTGACATGTAACTTACATGAGAAATGCATGGGTCATTCTGTCTCTCTGCAGTCTATCTAGCTCTCTATTGCTCACCTTTTGTTTGAGTTCAATAGTAAAGGCCGGTGGTAATGTGAAAATTGTAGGATCTCTGGAACGCCTGGAATTCTGATCCTATAATAGGGTTTGATCACTGCAGATGGTGACAGCAGTCACGAAATTAAAAGACGCCTGCTTCTTGGGAGAAAAGCAATGACATACCTAGACAGCATCTTAAAAAGCAGAGACACCACCTTGCCGACAAAGGTCCGTATAGTTAAAGCTATGGTTTCCCCCAGTAGTGATGTATGGAAGTGAGAGCTGGACCATAAAGAAGGCTGATCACTGAAGAATTGATGCTTTTGAATTATGGTGCTGGAGGAGACTCTTGAGTGTCCCATGGACTGCAAGAAGATCAAACCTATCCATGAAGGAAATCAGCCCTGAGTGCTCACTGGAAGGATAGGTCATGAAACTGAGGCTCCAATACTTTGGCAACCTCATGAGAAGAGAAGACTCCCTGGAAAAGACCCTGATGTTGGGAAAGATGGAGGGCACTAGGAGAAAGGGACAACAGAGGACGAGATGGTTGGACAGTGTTCTCGAAGCTACCAACGTGACTCTGACCAAACTGCGGGAGGCAGTGCAAGACAGGAGTGCCTGGTGTGCTCTGGTCCATGGGGTCACGAAGAGTCGGACACGACTAAACAACAAGAAGAAGGCTAGAGTGGGGATTGGAGCAAGCGAATATACAGAGACCCGACTAAACAACAACAACAACAATAGGGTTGTATGGTCCGTCACAAGTTCATCCACCGAAGCAAACAAAAGTATTTTTCAATTGAGCAACAAACACTACAGCAGGTAATTTCAAGAAAAGGGCGTATATCAATATGCATTGAATAGTAATCAATAACAGCTGAATAGTATTGGCATCCCAGATGCGCAGTGGCCAGCTGTTGAGTAACAGTGTGGTGATTAAAGGTTCCTTTTGTCTGTGTTGATCTATTTCTTTGGCAGTAATCGCAAGATAAGATTTTGTTCTCTATGTCATTTCCAGTATCAGGCCCCCATACTTTCTGCTTGGCTCAGATAAGGACTAGGATTTCCTTCAAAGATTGTGACACATCAATATGATTTCCTTCTGTTACTAAGTAGATAGATAGATAGAGCGAGCCTTTAATACATTCAGTAGTCCATGGTTAGCAAAGTACTTTCTAGTCATCTCTGAAGTATTCCTGAAGTATCCTGATTTGAGTAAGATTTCTTGAAGTTCTGGGCCTCCATGAATAGCCTGTTTTCAGTTGCTGATGAAGAAGCATGCACAGCATGGACAAAAGTATTAATGTCCTCCTTTGATTTGTGTCTATTTGCATTGTGCAACTGTGTGATGAGGTGTCTGCTAATGACCAGCTTCTTTCTTATTAGAAGGCACACTGGTACTGTAATTGTGCTTGGTCCAGTTTTCCCTTAAACAAGGTCAACAAGGATTCATGGACTGCGAAGAGTCTTCAAGAAGATAAATTGCATTGGTATCTGTAGAAGGCTTCACTTGCCCACACTCTAGGAAGATACCCCTTTTCAAGCTACGTTTTGTGCTTTTCTGCTTTAATAACACAGTTCTGCGACTATCATCATTCTGAACCTTGCACAAAAAGTAGCATTTCACTTTGTAGCTGCTTGCTTCAGCAGTAACCATTGTGGGGATTGTTTGCATCCTAAAGCTAAGACTGAGGTATTAAACCTGGTTTCCTTTTTCTTTCTAAAGGCAGCCTCTTGCTTTGGTAGACATGCTAGATTTCAGTAACAGGTTTAGTGATTGTGCCTCTGCGGAGAAAGATACTGTGCAATTTTCCCTTAGTCTTATTAGAAATCCGTTGGTTCAAAACTTGGACTTCTGACTTCTTCTTTGGCGATCACTCGTAGCCAAGTAAGATTGTCTTCCATAAACACAGTTTTAACAGTTGAGTCCATAAGTGACTGTGGAGGTCAATTCTGGATCCACACGTCTTTCCACAGTGGGGGAATTGGTTTCCGGGTGGGAGTTGATCATGGTGTGGATATGCCAAATGTGCCTTCCTTTTAGCACGTTTTCGCCATGCGTCCTGAGTTCGAGTGTCTTCAAAGCCCATGACATCTTTGGTAAAGGGTGTTCTCCAATTGGAGAGCTTGCAGGCAAGTGTTTCTCAATTGTTGGTGCCTATAGTACATTTTTTTAGATTTGCCTTGAGACAGTCTTTAAACCTCTTTTGTTGACCACCAGCATTACGCTTTCCATTTTAAAGTTCAGAATAGAGTAGCTGCTTTGGAAGACGATCATCAGGCATCCACACAACATGTCCAATCTAATGAAGTTGCTTCAACATTGCTTCAACACTGGTGATATTTGCTTCTTCCAGTACACTTCTGGCATAGTCATGTCATAGAAGGCTAGAAGACACATCAGTCAGCATGCTAGAGAAGAACTTTATCACCTCTCTTAAACAAGAAGTGGAAGCAACAGGAAACTTCTGGCGCTACTCAGGAAATTGGCCGCTGCCACCTAGTGACAAAACCAGGGCTGTGAAACAAAATGGATTCTGTGGGCCATTTTAACAGGTGTACAGGACCTCATATGATCTTAGGTGGTTGCATAGGCTTATCTTCAGTCTTAGCGCTAAGCACCACAGTGCTAAGGTAAGTTTTACTGCTGTGGTGCTTAGTGCTTTGACCAGAGAGAAGATATTCCTTATATCTTACCTTAGTGCTTAGATCAGAGATAACAGGTCTCCACACCTTATATATTATGTCAGGGGAATAATATGTTGGTGTGGTTTGGCCAAAATGGCCTCACGGGCCAAACTTAGTGACTTATCAGACCTAATTAGGAGTATGGGTTTGAGGTTCCCTGCTGCTGCACTAAACTATATAATGTCACTATCCACAAAGGCAGACATGCACAGCTAATTCTCTTTGTGTATTTGGTGTTGATAACTATTGAAATAGTTCCTCAAGCTGTCATTTCTCTGAGTCTTTCTGAATAATCAAAGCACGCCCAAACCCATATTTTCCCTTTGCACAAGGCTCCCACAAGTCACCTTTTCAGTCACGATTGTAGCTGCATTTTCCCATGTAAAAGCTGTTTGCTTGCAGAGCACTCAGAAAGTGCAGTGTCCATGGAACAAAATCATACTCTTGAGAATTGTGAGCAGTGTGAGAAACAATTGCATATTTATTGTGCAGTGAGCTCGTTTTTTGAAAGACTGTAAGCGGGCCTCATTTGGACAGAGTTTTGAGAACCCCTCGCTTACTAATGTATGTGGCTTGCTAGTTTGGCAAGTACACGAGACCACTATTTATCTCCTGTTTGCCATAATCTATATAGCTTTTCAATCTATGCACATGTAAGTTATATATTAAATCAGCGCCAGCTTTGGGTAATCTTTTAGGGCGCTTTCTGTGGTTGTAGAGAGCTGAGTTGAGGTATCATATTTAAGCAAGAACACGGAGATTTTGAAAAACATAGTTTTGCCATTTATCCCCGCAATCAGATAAGCTCAGTAATAAAACTAAGGTAAATGCATGTCTTTGAAATCCAGCATTAGTTGATTGAAATGAGACTTTCATAGCTGTAGCGTTAAGGAATATTGCAAATATTCAAATGTTTCAGAAGTTAGCATTCTAGGCTAGGGTCAGAAGGGGTTTGGGGCTGTTGAGGAGAAAGGAGGTCAGCAGGAAAGGCAAGCAGTATTGAAGTAGTATTGTTGGTCAGCTGCTACCCTGCATTTGTGTGTACAGTATTTATAAATACAACTATTGCATGGGTGTGTGTAAGACATTGAGGGCAGAATGGATATAGGAAAGGCCTTGCCCACAAGCACACATTTACAAAGTTACACGGGTTTCTACTTAATCCAAATAATGACCACAGAACAGAAATAATACAGAAGATTACCGGTAGTAAATTTACAAAACTGCCACAGACAGTTCTTTGCACAGAATTTAGATTTATTTACTTATTTAGATGCAGATCTTAAATATTTCTCAAGGGGGAAAACAGAACGTTTACGCCTTTTCGGTAATGCCTCACACTTGCACTTGTGGATCACTTGGCACAGCAGCCTTTGAGGCCTGGGAATCAAATCTGACTTTCAAAAGCTGCTTCCTTTTTAGCGTTTGTGGGGTGACACTCTCCCCACCCCCGTTTATTTTCATCAGTCATGATGCTTTGGGCCTGCAAAGGATGAGATTGAAATCAAATAAATTGCTTCCAAAGATAGGAAATCATTTCACATCTCAAGAGTCTTGCTGTGCCTCAGATGCAGCATGTCACGGCTTGCGTCTGTGCAAGCCAATTACATCCCAAACAATCTGCCTGCCTGCCTGCCTACCTGTGGCATCATAATGACTGGTAGAACTCGCTCTGCCCTTGCAGGTTTAAGACTTTGCCTTCCCTGGGAATGTGTCGTGTGGGGAGCTCCGTTCTGTAGAATGGAATGAAAGTTCCAAGTCCATGCTGAATATGATAATAACAATTTGCCCTCGGCTACTTTGGGAAAAGGCTGCACTCAGATTTGGTGTGCCATGGCAGGTAGTGTTTTTTTGGCTCTGGACACAGGCAGCGCAAGACAAATGTCAGCCTAAGGCAGGGGCAAAACTGGGCTTTATTTCACCAGGTCAAAGACCCGGATTGGCACACACCCCACACTCATTTGCTTACGCACACACACACACACACACACACACACACACAGCCTGGGAGCTTCAGTGGCACCCCTCTGGAGGCAAACAACAACAACCAACCAGCACCCCCCCAAAAAATAATAATAATAATAATTACAGCACTGCCCAAGGTAGCCATAAGGAAAACCATCCACTTTGTTTGGAATATTAGATCTTGTGAATTTGTTGGGGAGGATAAGAGAGCACCTCAACGTAGCAGTTGTGATGCACACAGAAAGGGTGCCCTCCCATGCTGGGTGCCCTCTTTGGTGAGCATGGCAATGATTTGCATGCACAGAGGGTGTATCCCCCAAGATGGCGGTGGGAACACCCTTGCGTACATAGAGCTTTCAGTAGTGCCCAGTGACCATAAACCGTTTTGTCTGATACCACAGCGGAAATGTATGAAAGAAATATCCATACTCGGTTGCAGCGTTGGAAAGTCTGCTGCTTGTGTTCCAGTACCCCCCCCCCTTTTCAAGAAAAACGATGAGAAGTGTACTTAGAGCAAGACCGTCTCCTTGCCAAAGTCTTTCTTCCATTCCCACATCACAGGGGAAGGGAGCGGTGTGTGTGTGGTACCTTGTTAACTTTGGGTTGATGTGGTTGCTTGGGAGACTCATCCCAAGAAGGCTTCAAGGCTTTTCTCACATCCACCTTCGTTCTGGGGTGGTGATTTTTGTTGTTGTTAATTTACTTTTTATCTCTTAATGAAGGGTATCATTGTGTCAGAATAAACACTGCCTGGTAAAGCAACCCATTGAGGAGCTAATCTGTGATCACAATGCTTTGAGCAGATTCTGTGTGGGCCTGGTTGGTTTTGGGGGGGGGGTTGCTGTTGTTGTTGTTTTTAAAGGAATTGTCATTCACTACACATTGAGAGATTCCCATGCTCACTCCTACCGGTTCAGAAAGAATGTGGCATGGTGACATGTTGGAAAAGCAACAGCGTTTTTATTTGGGGGGGGGCGGGAGTCTCCACCTTCGCCATGCACTATGGAACCTGGCGCACAATTACGCTTTCTCTGGGTTTTACTTTAAAAATGAAAAAGGCCATAGTCCTCATGACTGCAAACTACACATGTGGATGTTACCTGCTGAAGGCTCTGGAAGCAAGGGTGGTTTGTGGAAGAGTTTTATGAGTTTGAAGTAGAACCTGTAGCATTTTAGCCCTCGTGCAGATCTCAGTCCCTCCCTCTGGTCTTTAGCCAGCCAAATGTCTTCCATTTCCAGTTATTACCATAATTCTTGCAAGCAAAAAGAAAAGGAACGTAAAATAAGCAGCGACAATTAAAATAGTGCGTATGAGCACTCTGCATAATTTTTTTGTTCTTTGTATTTGTTTTGGACAATATGTATTGTACACCAATGTTTGGGGATGTGATGCAGCTTAGGGTTTCTGACTGGAAGCCGTTTTTATCTGCAGACCATCTCTGCTTTCGGTGTGTGAGAGCTTTCTACCTACATATAAAATGAGCAGCAGAATAGTCTCCACAGAAAAACGGAGTATTCTTGCCATGTATGGGAGCAGCAGTGCACGGGCTTGGACATTATTTAGTTTGCTGTAATATTAGGTTTGCGGTAATGAAGGAGCGTCTCCACCCCCATCGTTCTGCCCGGACACTGAGGTCCAGCACCAAGGGTCTTCTGGCGGTTCCCTCGCTACGAGAAGCCAAGTTGCAGGGAACCAGGCAGAGGACCTTCTTGGTAGTGGCGCCCGCCCTGTGGAATGCCCTCCTATCAGATGTCAAAGAGAAAAGCAGCTACCAGATTTTTAGAAGACATCTGAAGGCAGCCCTGTTTAGGGAGGCTTTTAATGTTTAATAGATTATTTTATTTCATTTTTCTGTTGGAAGCCACCCAGAGTGGCTTGGGAAACCCAGCCAGATGGGTGGGGTATAAATAATAAATCATTATATTATTATTATTATTATTATTATTATTATTATTATTATTATTATTTATGTTTATTTCAGAAATTCTGTGACAGGATGCATCATTATGATGAATTAAGATAGTTTTTAAGGGGGGTGGGTAATTGTGTATAAATTGTGTGAGTATAAGCCCTAAGACTGAGGCCTGGTTCAGATGTAGCAGGAAACTATGGCTTTCAGCTGCAAGAATGAGCCTCAGCCTTGTATATTTCCTTCTCCTCCTCCTCTTTTTCATGAACCTCATAGGGTTTAGTGAGGATGAAATGGGGAGGAGGAGAACCATGTACACTACCTTGAGATCCATGCAAGATAAAGGTGGCATATGACTATAATGAATAAATATATAAATAAAGGATTTCTAGACCAGATCGGCAAACAGTGCAGCTCTCAAAGTGGAGGTGTCCAATGCTGTCAGGATCTGACTTGTGTCACCAACTTTGCTGCAGCATTCTGCAGTAATCCAGTCTTGAAGTCACCCATGCCTGATCTACTGTGTCAGGCTCTCCTGGTCCAGGATGTGTTGCAGCTGTCATACCAGGTGCAGCTGGTAAAAGGCTCTTCTAGCCCCAGAGGCCATCTGGGCCTCCGGTGGCAGCACTGGGTCCAAAAGCACCCCCAGACCGTGAACTGAACGTGTTCCTTCGGGGTGGGGTGGGGAGTGCAGACCTGTACAGAGCTGGCAACTAATTTCTCAGACACAGGACCCCATTACCCATTCACCCACAGTGCCCCTGACTTGTAAGGATGCAAGATCAGCTTATTTTCCTTTCTTCCATCTCACCACTGCATCCATGCACCAGTCCAGCCCCTGCACGGCCTCTCCTGATTCAGTGTTATGGAGGAACAGAGCCAAGTGTCGTCAGCACACAGGTTGCGCTTTGCCCTAAAGCAGGCATGTCAAACTTGCGGCCCTCCAGATGTTTTGGACTACAATTCCCATCTTCCCCAACCACTGGTCCTGCTAGCTAGGGATCATGGGAGTTGTAGGCCAAAACATCTGGAGGGCCGCAAGTTTGACATGCCTGCCCTAAAGGTTCCAATGACTGTTCCCGCTGGCTTCATGCAGATATTAAGCAGCACTGGGTATAAAATAGCAGCCCGCAGCACCCCATGGCGTAACTGCCAGGGGGCTGAAAAGCACTCTCCCAATTCTGCATTTTTGGACTCTGTCCTGCAGGTAGGGCCAAATCTGGTGTAACGCAGTGCCCCAATTACCATTCCACGGACCTGGGGCAGGAGGATGCCATGGTCAATGGCATCGACAAGCTGCAGATAGATCAGGAAGCAGGAGCAAGGTCATCTGCCAGGGAGCCCCACGGCAGCTAAGTCCCGTGGCACTGAAGCCAAGATCAAAGGAACCTTATTTATCATCATTAGACTTGGCTCTGTCTCCTCCTGCATGTTGCCACACTCGCATCCTCTGCCTTCAATAGGATGATGAGAGTCACCATCCCCCTCTGAGATTGCCCCATCGCAATCATAATGGCGTAAGCCAAAACCATTTCTCTGCCTGCTGTGCCAGAGCTCATTAGCTGAAGGGAGTGGTGGCCAGGCTGCATTGGTGCTCTTTGTAGCGCAGATCTTGAATGTGATACCTGAGATAAACAGGCCAGGCGTGTTGTTGTACACATGTTTGAAGCCTGCACTTCAAACAAAGCCAGTCAATCACTTCCTGGTTAGTAAACCTTGCGGACATGCAAATCAAAAGTTGGGCATGGGAGAGTGCAGAAGTAGGTCCCTGCACATGGGGAGAAGTGAGCAGGTGTGCAGGGAAATGTCATAGAACCCCTTGACTTCCACCACACCCCAGAAAAGTGACTAAGAGTGAAAACTGTGCATGCATGTTCAAGCCTTCATCATCATCATCATAAACTTTATTGCACTAACCAAAGGCCATGGCATCATTCACAATGGGAACAAAAAGAAAAGCAACAATAACCATAAAAAACATCAAGCACTGCAGATATAATAAACCACAATCACATCTCCTAAAACTTATTTGTTGCATACGCTATAATAGCAAGGGGTATGTTGCCATCATGCTGGCAAAGAAGTCTTCCAGCAAAGAGCAAGGAGGTTCAAGCTCTCTTGTTGGCTGAGTTGGGAGTTAACAGACTACAGGGAAGCAAACTGGGTGCTACTTGCTTACCTTTAGCCTGGGACCTGCACTATGGGGAGGGAGGGATTGGGCTGGAAGCAGGTGTAGCCTCAGGTGCGCACCCATCCAGCCCATGTGCCTCCATTAATAAGCTCCTTTAAACAGTAGGGGGGGGGAGATTCCTTGCCATCTTTCGGATCTGGGGGAGGGATGGGCCTCAAAGAACATTCACCTTCCTGAAATTATTTCACCTCGTTTGTGTTCTAAAAGGCAAATTGGGTTCACTTCCAAGAGTGCAAATTATATGCTCTGCACGGGTGTGCACTCATATGCTCCTCCAAGCACACAGTCAATTGCAAACAATGCAGGGCTGACACTTCTCAACACTGCACATTGGAGTGCAGGTGCTAACCATCTCCACGGCATTCTTTTCAACCAAATTTGCACATGGCTGAGTGTTACAAGCAGTTTGGTGCAAATGTTATTTGTTTACAGTGGTACCTCGGGTTAAGAACTTGATTCGTTCCGGAGGTCCGTTCTTAACCTGAAACTGTTCTTAACCTGAGGTACCACACTTTAGCTAACGGGGCCTGCCGCACCGCCCCCCGCGTGATTTCTGTTCTCATCCTGAAGCAAAGTTCTTAACCCGAGGTACTATTTCTGGGTTAGCGAAGTCTGTAACCTGAAGTGTCTCTAAACCGAGGTACCACTGTAACATGCATTTGCACTTTACAAACAGCAGGTAGCATTCCCTAACCCCTAAGAAACTTTCAATCTAAAATAGACAGAGTGATACAATAGGGGGAAAGGGTGTTCAACAAAGTCCTTCTCAAAGTACTAGATTCAGGTAGGTAGCCGTGCTGGTCTGACACAGTAGAAATATATACCAAAAAAATGTCCATTAGCACCTTAGAGACCAGCTAAGTTTGTTCTTGGTATGAGCTTTCATGTGCATGGTATCTGAAGTGTGCATGCACACAACAGCTCATACCAGGAACAAACTTAGTTGGTCTCTAAGGTGCTAATGGACAATTTTTTTATATACTTCTCCAAGTAGACAAACTAAAATGAATAAGCCTAAGTCAGCCATGCCCCTTAACTTCACAGGGTCTTCTCGGAGTAGGACTAGTGTTGACTACCACCCCATGTGATCATGTCAGTTATATGGCTTAGTTACAATAAGTCAGGCATCCCCAAACCTTGGCCCTCCAGATGTTTTGGACTACAATTCCCATCTTCCCCGATCACTGGTCCTGTTAGCTAGGGATCATGGGAGTTGTAGGCCAAAACATCTGGAGGGCCACGGTTTGGGGATGCCTGCATTAAGTCATAGGGACTAGGGGGACAATCTACAATCATCCTGGGAAATGTGAGTTTTGAGGAGAGGCTTGAAGGAATTGAGGCAGGTGGTTGACCAGAGGCATTTCGAATGGCAGCTGCAGGCAGAAGGAGCAGCATGGGAAGATGGGTGGAGCTGTTTCAGCCAGCAGGAGCCCTTTGGATGGCTGAGGGAGGCTGGTGTAGATACATAGCATGTGCACTCAGTTGCTCACGTCAAGTACATTGGCATATGCAGCAGAACTCTTTCACACATTTGGAATATTGGTTGATCGCCACTTAGCATTATCAATTTTGTAAGTTGCGTTCGTGATGACACCTGACTATGTAATTTACATTTTTGTAACATTTTTCCTGTAAGCAAGACGTAATTAAGCCTAAGCTGGGCTTCTACCTTTTCTCCATACATATTTAGATCTTTCTGGCTGTACTCCAACAGCTCAGGCAGATTACACTGAAACCTTACCTTCATGTATCCTATCAGGCAACTTCATACAGTAGATTGCATTAGGTTGAATTGCCCAATCCCCATCCACTCATTTGGTTTCATAAGTGAGTTCTGCATGTCGGTCTTTCACATCAGATGCAGCACCATGTTCGCTTCTTCTCCAGACTGTTGCTTGCAAGTTATATTATCAAGGCCGAGAACGTCCTGCACAGCTAACTAGCGTGCATACTAATGACTATTCAAAATGTATTTCTGTACTCTGTTCAGACTTACCAGGTTCTGAGGACCAATCTTGGACCTTGAGCATGAAGTTCACTATAGACACTGGTTGCTCACTATAGACACCAGGAATCCCAGAAGGATAGGATACCTGTTGAATGCAATTTGCTCTGTGTCATACCTGATTTTGCATCTCCTCTGTCTCTTCTATATCTTCCTAATTGCTTTCCCTCTTGAGTTAGGCACATCATAGCAACCAACACTGAAGCTCTCACACACTCTTAATAAGAATACATCTTGGAATCTCCACTTCAACCCACCCAACAGGAGTCATGCTGTCTTGTCTACTAAAGATGATGGTCTCTGTTGGAGCTTGCTTGGAGAAGGCATTCCACATTGAGAAAAGTCCTCCTCTTTCTCTTTGCTTGTTCTAGAATTGTTCATACCTGCGAATGACTCTCTTCCTCCTCAGCCTAGAATTTGCAGAGCGCTTGTGTTTGTTGCTGCTGCTGTTTCAGCAGGGCAGCGGGGAAGCCTTCTGCTTCCAAAACTTGACAGCAGCATAACTTTTTTGTGGTGGGAAGATATGTGTGCAAATACCAGAGCTGGGCAACCATCTTTATATCTTTAGATGACAGGCGAAAACATTTCTCTATAACCAGGCCTTTGGCTGATCTACTAACATTCCATGGCCTTTTAAATTTGTTCATGGGTAGCTCTGGCACCAGGGGGGCAGAGAGCAGGTGGGGGCGGGGCTGGCAGCACTCCCCCCACCACTCCTCTTCCTCCGCCAGTGGAGGGTGATTAGGTTGTTATTGTTTTATTATACATTTCGTATTCTCATTTTGAATTTTTATGCTGTGAACCACCCTGTGATCTTCAGATGAAGGGCGGTATCAAATTTAATAAATAATTATTTTATTTTATTTTTCCTGGATGCAGGTCTACGTCTGAAGCTTTTAGCCCCACTGTACTTTAAGCTGCACAGGAGAATAGCTGTAGTGTAGTGTTGTCAGCAAGAGTTAGTTGTGTCATTAAAGGATCCCTTATCCCCTTTTAATGAAAATATTCCATGTGCGTTGGTAGGCATTGTTCTGTTTACTTCCTCGCAAAACAAAAGTGGGATTTTGAGGCATTGAAAATCCAAAGTTGAGTTAGTTCAGCATATCGTCTGCTATTTTTATGCACAGCTACTACTACTAGTAGTATTTATTGATATTGGGATGTGTCAAATGCTATTAGACCTATGGACATTGATAGGCGTGACTAACTTAGGCCCATTAATCTAATTTAGCTGGAAATAATCTTATCATTTATTTGTCCTTTGGGCAACCCATGTTGACTGGAAACTCCAGTCTGCTTCCTGTCTTCCTTCAGTTCATGCTTGGGATCTTTTTCTTTCCGTTCATAGACAAACATTGCAAAATCAGCATCGTTGCCCTGCTAGCTAAGCTTTCGGAATCAAGACAGGATTGAGTGCTTGACTTAAGCTCATTCTCATCAGCTAAATGAGTTGACCGTTTGATAATCTTTTGATATGGCCTTTGTCTTGATTGTTATTTTTATAAGCTGCTGGTTCTGTAAGCTCCACCCTAGACAAATCTTGTGGGTTCTCTCCTCTCCACCATCAGTTCTGGTCTTCTCTTCCATTTGGTAACTTGTCTGCCTGTTGCCATGTAGGAAACAGTTGTCTATAAATAAATATTGATTGCATCAATCCTCTGGCAGTGCAGTGCTTTACTTCTAGCGTATATTTACCATGACAACACCCTGTGATAGATCCCATCGAAGGCAGCAATTAATACCTGGGTGCTGATTATATATTGCATATATACATTATTGATCCTAAACAGAGATGACTGCTTTCATAGTCATCTGATGAAAGCCATAATGCAGATTTTTCCAATTTTATTTATCATGTGACTTTTGGGGCATTTCGATATAGAGCACCTAGAGTGAGTTCTCCAGCCTGTTCCCCTGTTTTAGGAGCAGCTTTTCCATTCAAAGAGACCCTCAAAGCAGTGTGAAAATAGCAATCAAATGCAGTTTTAAAAATCAGCAAGATTTAAGCAAGCAAATTTTCAGTATTAGGGTATTTATGTTCCCTCTCCCTCCCCTCCATATTGGCAGAAGTTTAACGAGGCTGCTGGCTTTTCTGGTTGATTTTGCTCCTCTTGCTCACCCCAAACCCATGAAATGCAGTGGGGTTCAAGTCTGCAAGTTAACACTTGCCGTTGTCGTCCGGGAAATTTGGTTTTAGCACTATATGGCCTCATGAATGGCAGGGGGAACTATTCTAGGGCTATCTTGCCTTGATAAAAATCTGTGGCGGGTTTTCCTCTGTTTTTTTTTCTGGGCATCATTGTAGTGCACTGTTACATCCATTCTTTTTCCCCCTTTTGTCCGACAGCGTCATCAGCAAAGTGGTGTCGGCACCGGAGGCTAAACCATCCGTCCTGGCTCGGCCCAAGACACCACCGCCTCCACCATCCCCGGCACCAGCTCCTGTCCACGTGACGCCTCCTCCTCCTCCTCCGGTGGTTCTTCCTATGCCTCCTGCTATCATTTCCCCAGCTGCGATTCCACCACCGTCTCCTGCAATGCCTGTTGTGGGAGGCTCCAAGGGTCCCGTTAGGAGTGTGGTGACGGAGACTGTCAGTAATTATGTGGTATGTACATGGATGCATTTCAGTACAAAATGCTTGTCAATTTCCCTCTTGCGGGAGGCGCCTTCATTGAACACCTTTAGGAGCCCAGCGAAAATGTTCCTTTTCAACTAGGCCTTTGGTTGATTCACATCCGGTGCCTTTTTATTTTACACCACACACACACACACATGCATATATACACACATATAATTTTTGTTAAATTTTCTGTTATACAATTTAGAGTATTCATTTAAATAACCTTTAAATACCAGTGACTTCCCTTCTTCTCTTTCCATGGTTCATTTTTCATAAATCCCCGCATATTTTACGTAAACTAAACCATTCGGTATTCCATTATTACATCCATCAAAATTTATTTACACTGTTGAATTCATCTTAATGCTGCCAACGTTTTTGAGTGTACATAATTATCCCCCCCGGTATATTCAATAAATATTTTCCAATCGTCTTTAAATGTATGTTCTTGTTCTCTTATTCAATACGTTAGGTCCGCAAGCTGTGCATATTCCATCAGTTTAAGTTGCTCGTTTTCCATTTTTAGGCTAATGAAACACGGAAGGGATTTTTGGGTTGTCTTTGTTGTTGTTTTTTAATGTATTTTGTGCTGTTTATATTATAATTTTATGTTATGGGCTGTCCTGAGATCTATGGGTATAGGGTGCTATATTTATTATTATTATTATTATTATTATTATTATTATTATTATTATTATTATTCCAGTTGGGGGACTCTTTGATAGCATGTCCATAGGTCCACCTGTTTCCAACAAATCAGTTCAATATCACATAAATAGTTGTGGAAATGAGACTTAAGAGCTATTAATTTTTATGGCAAACTGAACTCAAATAGCCCATGCTAAGTTTAACTTATTTGTTATGAGATCGTGTTCAGGCTTTGATGACCTCCTTCAAAACGATTTATGCCAAGTTTATTAAACATCCTTGTTTTCATGTTTGTAACCTTGTGAATAAAACTTAAAGTGCTATTTTGCTTTGAAGCACTTCCTGGGCTTTAGAAGGGATACACTCTTTGTCCCACTTTATTTGGCTTTTGAGTGTTAAGCAATAGCCTATATCGCCTTATGAATAAAAGAATTTTATGTGCATTGAAAAGATGGTAGTAATCTTTGCTTAAGCTCAACAGCAACTAAGATTCAACAGGAATGTTTATTGTGAATGTTTATTGTGAAACAGGAAACTTTACTTAGGCTTATTGGTAAATGTCCAAAACAAGCTATGTGAGATATGCATTGCTGATGTTTACTAATAAATCTGAAGGCTGACCAAGCACTTTGGCCAGTAACCAGATTTCAGCCTTATTCAGGTAGAAGTCCAGCGTTTGCCATGATAGATTCACCATATTACCCAAACCAGATTTATTTATTTATTTTTCCATCTTGTTTTCAGCATTTACACCTGCCCTTCGGTCAGTGACAGTTATGGCAGAAATTAAATCTGCTTATTTACCAGAGGCACGTTGTTGGCCTTGAAATAACCAGTGATTTTTCCAGGTTTGAGGCACTTGGCGCCAGCCTCCTTAAAAACCTTAAGAATTCATAGCAGATATGATCATTCACAGATTTGGACACTTATCAGATGTCTGTATGCATGCTCGTGTATAAACCTGTGTGTGTGTGTGTGTCATTTAAAACTGAATGGTAGAGCAGATATAAAAAAGGAAAAGTACACAACTGTATGACAGAGGGTGGAGCTTTATATGCCCAAAATATTAATGCACCTGTTTGATTGTGAAATCCTTTTCATAGTTATGAACTTTTAAGTAATGCAAGGCTTGTGGGATCTCATTTTTTTATTACTTTGCCCTTTTAAGTACCTGTAAGAGAATTCAGATCTCTGCATTTCCAGCTTTTAGCGCCATACTCTCCTTCTCTGTTTGCAGCAATCATGCTTCCACAACTCCATTGGCATTTCTTATAATAAGCACATAAAGGGTGAAAAGCAGATCTGTAGCTCTAAACAGAGTAGGCTTGTGCTGGGAGTCCTGATTGACTGCCTGTGTTTGCGTAATATTCACATTTCACATGTAAACATAATTGCTGTGATGTGTTTAAGAACAAATGTTTAGCCCTCCGGGTTATACACTCGGGATTAGAGCCAGGGCAAGTTAGTTGCACCCATTGAAGATATGTTAGTTATGAATAACTTTTCACATTGGTTCCAGTAGGACCTAAGTGCAGCTAACCTGCTCTGGTTGCAACCTAGAAACACATAAACACATCACTTAAACACACAACACACACAGCAGAAATACTAACGACTAAGCAATCCATAAAACGAAACCTGAATGTGTGGCTTTTAGGATTTCATGAGGTTTTAGCAAACGACCACAGCTCTTTTTGCTGGGTGCCATATAAACCTGGCTCAAAAAATATCAGACCTCAAAATGAGGTCTAGGCAAAGAGATTCAGAGAGAAAGGAAATAGTAAATAGGAGTGTGGAAGAGGAAGGAAGTTCCCTCCCCATGTCACAGGTGAACAACTGAACCACAGGAGGAGTTACTGATCTTGTAGCCAAACAGGAAGTCTGAGGTAGGGATTTAGCTCCAGTCCATGGCTTAATCACAAAGCTACCATCTCCGTCAGTGAGAACTATGGTAGAGGGACTCAAGGCCCACTTTCTAAGCCTTCTCAGTTTGTGAAGCAGGAATGAAAACCTTGCAAATCAGTTGCTTGTAATTGATCCTTGTTTGCCTTTGGCCACAAAGACCCATTTTACCCAGCGTTTCCGTAACACAACTGGCCAAGCAGGTTAGACACTTCCTCGGCACTCCTGTGGACTACAGTCATTCTGCGCCTGCAGTTTTATGCTTTCCAGCATGTGAGGCTTTCCTCCTTCGCTAGCAGACTGCAGTGTGATTTCGGTATGTGATCCAGTAAACTTACAGTAATATGCTTCACTGGGGGACCTTTTGCCTTTGAAAAAACTCATTGTAGGTACCCATTCCATACAATCAAAGTTCCTTAAGATGGATATTGGTTGAGGAGGCACCATAGGCTGAAGGTAGAGGCTGCACAATCCCAGGTAAAAGGCTCTGAGGAAGAAGGGGAAGGAAGGCCTTATGCCATGCCCGTTAGAGGAAACATTATTGGGCTAGATGACGGGTGGGGGATCTATGGACCTACAACTCTCATCATCCTCTGATCATTAGGCATGCTAGCTAGGGCTGATGGGACTTATAGAGGCACTCCATCGCTGCACTAGAGTGACCAGTGGCCTTCTTAAGTATAAGGCGACTTGATTTCATGCGAGGGTTCATTCATTCATTCATTTCATTTCATTTTATGCCTTGCCTTCTTTCCATCTTGGAGCCCAGGGTGTCATCCATTGGGGTCTCCCATCTGAGCACTGACCAGACCTAGAATAAGAATAAGAATAATTTATTACTTGTACGTCGCCCATCCAACTGGGTTGCCCCAGCCACTCTGGGTGGCTTCCAGGAGACTATTAACAACACATCAGACAATAAAAGCTTCCTGGTACAGACCTAGGCAGACATAGTGGTCGCTTCCTGTGCTTACATTTACATCCCCTGCCTTTCCTCTAAGGAACTTGAGACAGCCCACGTGATTCTGCCCCCTTTTTACTTCCACAACAACTCTGCGGTTCGGGTTAGGGTGAGCGACTAGCTCAAGGTCACCCATCAATCTTTGGGAAGGAGTGTGGATTTAAATTTGTGTCTCCCCAGCCCCTAGTCCAGCACTCAGAGACCCAAGCCAGAGACCCAAGTTTTCTTTTTCCAGTGAGAGCACTCAACACCTTTTGCGTTTGCATCTATAGAAGCATTTTAAACTCCCCAAGTTATAAAATAAAGCAGCCAAGAGGAAGGGTTGGCTGTGTAGCAAAAAGGACACAAATATCTGTGTGTTTTCATTATTATCTGTATCCTTTCCAGCATGTGAAGCTTTTCACATAAGTTATGAAGTCATCTAAGTCTAAAAAGGGGTGAATTTCATGATTTCTATCAGATATTTATTCAGTTAATACTTGCCTTGTCAACTATTTTGTAAACCTACCCTATAATTTCATTTATCAGATTGATCTTTATAGAGTTTTATTTATTTTGTAAAAAACAAACTTTTAAAAATTGATGATGTGAAAAGCTATACACGTGCTATAGAAATCACCAGAAGCAGCTTGCTATGGAGACAGCTGCAATGTACGGCATGGCTGGAAACTTCGTTGTTATTTTGTCTTATTCTGAATATGCTTCCATATTGAATGGAATAGGCAGATTCCACCAGCCTGTTTCTGAATGCTATAAACCTTCTATGTCTCTCTCTCTCTCTCTCTCTTTTTTCCATTTACCCTTCAGTAAACGGAGCCACGGCACAAATGTCAAAGGAATGGAAAGTTACTCAGTAACAATTTTTATACCCTTGATCTTATCAGTTAGTTGAGCTGGAAGAGTTTGGCTAATAAGTAATAACACAGCAATACCTGCACCCCAGACTGTATATATTAGGGACACGTCATCAAGATTGTCTTCTGCAGTGGGAGGGAGGGGCTGATGGAAATAAAAGCATCTTATTTCCCACACTGGCACCAATCCCTGTTTGTGCAGCGCTTGAACCACTGGAATAAACAAATGGAGATTTTTTTCATTCACTGGGGCAAGCAAATATCAAAGCTATACCCCAAAACAGTTAGTGGTGCCTCTATCCCACCCACCAGTCAGAAATATTTTGCACACATATCGATACACAGGCAGAGATGCGAGATGCGGGCATATATGGGTCGTGATCTTTTATGGGTAAAGAAGAGCCACTCCCTGACTTACAGAAGATCCACCACCAAGACCTTCTTTCTCTTTCTTGTGTGTGAAAAGGCAATGTCCCCCTGCCACAGCATTCATTACATCTCGTGGGCAGCTTACTGGCCTGGATTATGAGATAAAATGCCACATCACAAGCTTCTACCATTAGTTTTGGGAAGTGAACGTCCCGTTTTTAGACTTCTAATAATCAGGATATCTTGGGCTTTGTGTGCACCGGATTTCTACCTTCCTGGAAGTGACATGGAAATACTGCAACTATTTTGGGGTTAGGGTTAGGGTTAGGGTTCTGGTATTCAGGAGGTCTGCACAGGTAACCAGATTTCAGCTTCCTGAGTCATGTGGAAGTGCAAAACCGTTATGTATATATAGAAACAGTTTATAGTGGAGGGGTGTGTGTGTGTGTGTGTGTGTGTACACACATTCAGATATTGAGTCTTATGTAAATGAGAGTGTGGTGGCACATAATCTTCTCTCTATTGAATAGCTTTGGGAAGTAATTGGCTCCATGAAGTGCCTTTAAAAGCACACACACACACCTCTAAGCCATCAACTTTTCCCTGCCTTTTTATCCCAGATCCGAGACGAATGGGGGAACAAGATCTGGATCTGCCCCGGCTGCGAGAAACCAGATGACGGCAGTGCGATGATAGGCTGCGACGATTGTGACGATTGGTACCACTGGTGAGTGCCTGCCAATTAAAGTCAAGCTGGAGAATAACTTGTATCTCTCCTTTGCTACCTCTCTCTCTTACAATCTTCCATGCCTTATATGAAGAAGCAGGCAGTATTTTCACCTGCTTTTGAATCCGGCCATTCTTGAGGCAGCAGAGGTCAACAGTGTGATGGCTCCAATGTCCCAACCAGCCGCTGTTTGACTTTTAAAGAGACCAGATTGTCAGTAGTGACAGAGACGAGAGTTGTGTGCTGGCTGCCTGCCCTATGTGCAGTATTGAACTCCCTTCACACAGTCGGGATATGAAGCTACTGTATCTGAACTTAATTCTACGCTTAGCCAAATCTTAATGGTATTTTTTCCAACTGCAAAATTAGACCCGCTCCACAAGTTGGGTGACTGGATCAGTTAACTGATATTCTTAACCATCTTGTGCATTTAGAGTTATAACTAATCCGCCCAAAGGGTACAAAAGAAGCCTAAAATGTTTTTTTCACTAACCTGCGTCATCCTAAAATAAGAGGATCAGCTGCTCCAAAGTGGGTGGGAGTTTTGAAGGATTTCACTAAAGGGGCAATAGAGCCCCCAGTTCAAGTGAATTCTGGGGAGTGGGTTGAGGGGAGAGAGGGAAATGCAACACAGCACAACCAATGAATTTGGGGTCTGAATGGCCAAAATATAATGTCCTAAAGAAAATTATATTATTTAATTGCAGGCACACATTTTGAATACATATAGCATAGTTGTTATAAAGGACAGCTACAAAACTACTCATAAACTACAATTCAAACAAGGTACCATAAACTTAATGCATTAATAGAGTGACACCGTGCCATTTAAATAACTTTTTTAAATAAGGGAGTAACTTGGGCTGACCTTAATTTTACCCATTCAGTATCTTACTTTATTCATACCCAAGAAGGGTTTAAAAGGAAAGGGAATAATAGTTCATGAGTTATTAGGTGTATGTGAGAAATTAAGATGGTTATTATGGAACCCAGATATCCCTTTATCATAAGCAAAATAATGCATAATGCAGTGCCCAGAGGCTTTAAATAACAGGAGTTATTTATGTCATTGGGTTTTTGATCTGTGATTTAATTTGTCTGTCTGACCCCAGTTTTAGATTAGTGAGAGGGTCCCCTCCCCGCAATATAACTGGGTCAGATCTGCAAAACAAGCTTCTGTCAATTCCTTCATTGCAAGAGTTTGGACTAGATGACCCTCAGGGTCCCTTCCAACTCTTCCATTCTAGGATTAATCGCAAAAGAGTAGAGCTTGCAGCCCTAGTTAAAAACGACAGTTGGTGTTTCACTTATTGGAAACCCTCGTTCATTTTCTTACATTTGCCTCTTGTGTTCTCCAACGTGCAGGCTTTGTGTCGGAATCACGGCTGCTCCCCCGGAAGAAAGCCAGTGGTTCTGCTCCAGGTGTGCCAGCAAAAAGAAAGATAAAAAACACAAGAAGGGGAAACACAGAGCACACTGAAGCCACTGGGGAGACCGGTCGGACTGTCGCTGCAGCACTTCAGCCCTGACTCCTTGCGTCGCCATCAAGTTTCGAGGATGTGCAATTCTTGAGAAGATCGGGGACAAACACACACTGTCCGCCCTGAGCTGGCTGCTGCTCCTTCCCTCCCCGCTGCTCCTTCGTCAAACGGTGTTGGCCTAGATCAAAAATTCTCTACCACGAACTCACCGGCTGAAGAGCCAAGAGAGTCTATGGCCAAAGAGAGCTGTGTTGATCAGCCAAGGCTTTGGTGACACTTGTAAATATTGCTGCCCTTCTTGCAGCTGCTTCCCCCCCCCCAAACACACACACACCTCTTCAGAGTTCTGTCCTTTCAGAAACAGGGAAGACTTCCCAAATGCAGGCGGCTGTCCCTTGGGAGCCACTCAAGTTGATTTCCCCACAGCTCCCTCTTCCGCATAGCCAGATAATCATTAAAGACACGGGGTGGGGTAGCTTGCTGGTAAATATTTTTCTGACAAGAATATATGGAACCTCTTTTCTTCTCGCTCCTCCTCCTCCTCCTCCTGCCCCTCCTTGATTTTTAAGACCTAACCTTAATAAACATGCTTGAGCTTTTTGTGAAATAACTTCTATTTTTTTAAAAGACGGGAAAGTTTCTATGGTGGCCAACTTCCTTCCTTTGTGTGTGTGTGTGTGTGTTTTTGCACTCCTTGAGCCTCTAATAATGTGATATAGACTCTTTCCCCCTCCTGCCTCCCATCTGAGTTTATTCTGTCCTCTTTGTCGCTTGCATATTTCACAGATGTGTCCAAGTTATTTGCATAAACAGATTTTTCCTCAGGCAGATAACTCTTGAGGTTCTGTTATTTTCAAAGATTGCAGCAGGACAGTTTTCATTATTTTTAAGGTACAGCGTAGCATTTTCTAGAATTCCCCAATAATATACTGATGGGGCATGGGGTGGAGCTTAGAAAATGCTTACCCAGGTGTACCTAGTTTTCAGTGCGGCTTCTCAAGCTATGCTTTAAATTTAAAGATTCAACCTACTGGGTTATTCCCTTACCTGAAGATACTTGCAGATGTGAGAATGTCCGTTGGGTTTAAACAGCAGAATCCATGCACAGTGTTGACAATTCTGAATGGTGCCTGCATACTTTCAGTGACCTGGAGCCAATGCTTGCGAAAGGACTGGGCCTAGCACTTCCTTGCGTATTCTGGGAAACACGGTCATTTAAGCACACAAGCAACATTTGCAATGGGTAAATGCCATGCAATAGCTTCACTGCAGTTCAAAAGAGTGCGTTGCGAAAGAATGGAATGGTGCATGCAGAAGATACGGTTTAGGATGAAGAAGAAACTGAGGATCTGAGGAGGTCCATCTCTTTTCCCTTCCCACGGGAAGGCCGGTCTTCTTCCAGCCAACTTTACGTGCCCCTGTGCTGTTGTTCAAGGATAAATCAGGGGTCGCCACCACAGGCACGGCTTGAAATGTGTCTCTGGGTGAAGACTCCCCACTGCTGCTCTCAACCTCCTGCACCTTCTATATCTGCAATCTTTATACGGTTGCCCTCGGTGGGTGGGGAGAGAGATCAAAGTGTACAGTTGCTACCAACCATCTGCCCACAGCCCTGCAATGCCAGGAGGTTGTTCCAATGTCCCAGCAACCTCTCAGCTTTCTCTCCAACCTGGAAAGCTGAATGCCACATGCTGCGGGGGATCCACTGTGCGTGAGGCCTTCAGCATGCTGCTTCTCTCTGAATGGCATCTGCTGCCCGAGCTCTGACATATTAGCACATGCCTCTTTAAAAAGTTGACACCTGCAGTTTTCAAATATGGTCCGCCAGTTTCCTGTATATAGAGCCCCAATGCCAGAAAGTTCACCAGCTGTACAAAAGGAGAGTTTACCAAATTTAATAGTACCAAAAGAATTTTGAGCTGGGATCACCTCCCTATTTCCAAATTGTTGTGTAAGTCATCAGGCTTGACCGCATTCATATTTGCTTGAGTCAGCACCGCAGCCACCACATTTCCTCCTTTGGAGCTGTAGTTGTTTTTACATTGATCCTTTTTATTTTAAAAAAAGGCAAATGCAAAGTGTTCATGAGGTGTATGTTATCTATGTCCATTGTCGGAGAGCAAGAAAACTAAGGTTGCCATAAAACTTGTAAACGTTACTGGACATCTCACTGCATTTTTTGAAGAGGTAAATAAACTATTGTAAAAAATGTGAATCCTACCTCCTGCATCGCATTTAAGGAAACCTAAAAGGGAGAGTTTATAACCTAACTGCGTTGTTTTTCTATAAGAATCTGGCTTCTCTCTGGGTCGGGAATCTTGGTCGGGAATCTTGGTGCATTCAATATCACTTGGCATTGGTACAGGTCCACCATGAAAAGTAAATAAATAAATCCCACTTTGGTTGGCAGACTCCATTACCATCACATCTTTTCTTTTAAAGGGTTGTGGCTGCCACAAAATGTGGGTAGATTCGAGGACTGGGTAGCCCCAATCATTAGAGACCACGTGCAGATTTTGGGTCTGTTGTTGTTGTTGTTTAGTCATTTAGTCGTGTGTGACTCTTCGTGACCCCATGGACCAGAGCACGCCAGGCACTCCTGTCTTGCACTGCCTCCCGCAGTTTGGTCAAACTCATGTTCGTAGCTTCGAGAACACTGTCCAACCATCTCGTCCTCTGTCGTCCCCTTCTCCTAGTGCCCTCAATCTTTCCCAACATCAGGGTCTTTTCCAAGGATTCTTCTCTGCCAAAGTATTGGAGCCTCAGCTTCACGATCTGTCCTTCCAGTGAGCAATCAGGGCTGATTTCCTTAAGAATGGAGAGGTTTGATCTTCTTGCAGTCCATGGGACTCTCAAGAGTCTCCTCCAGCACCATAATTCAAAAGCATCAATTCTTCGGCGATCAGCCTTCTTTATGGTCCTGCTCTCACTTCCATACATCACTACTGGGAAAACCGTAGCTTTAATTA
This sequence comes from Zootoca vivipara, assembly GCF_965207765.1. Classification (NCBI taxonomy): domain Eukaryota; kingdom Metazoa; phylum Chordata; class Lepidosauria; order Squamata; family Lacertidae; genus Zootoca; species Zootoca vivipara. The sequence continues at coordinate 63,589,964 of NC_142592.1, read as the reverse complement.
TACGGACCTTTGTTGGCAAGGTGATGTCTCTGCTTTTTAAGATGCTATCTAGGTTTGTCATTGCTTTTCTCCCAAGAAGCAGGCGTCTTTTAATTTCGTGACTGCTGTCACCATCTGCAGTGATCAAGGAGCCCAAGAATGTAAAATCTCTCACTGCCTCCATTTCTTCCCCTTCTATTTGCCAGGAGGTGATGGGACCAGTGGCCATGATCTTGGTTTTTTTGATGTTGAGCTTCAGACCATATTTTGCGCTCTCCTCTTTCACCCTCATTAAAAGGTTCTTTAATTCCTCCTCACTTTCTGCCATCAAGGTTGTGTCATCTGCATATCTGAGGTTGTTGATATTTCTTCCGGCAATCTTAATTCCGGTTTGGGATTCATCTAGTCCAGCCTTTCGCATGATGAATTCTGCATATAAGTTAAATAAGCAGGGAGACAATATACAACCTTGTCATACTCCTTTCCCAATTTTGAACCAATCAGTTGTTCCATATCCAGTTCTAACTGTAGCTTCTTGTCCCACATAGAGATTTCTCAGGAGACAGATGAGGTGGGTCTGTAGGTCCCCTTTTTCTGATGGAGGGATTCCTTTCTTTGGAAAAAGTCCCTTCCATTGGAGGAAGGGAACCTTTGCATACAGCCCAAAGAGAAATTTCAACAAATGTATGGCCCCGTTGCAGAGGGTTTAAACTCAGATGGGAAAAAGAAAAATGGTAAAGAACCCCTGGATGGTTAAGTCCAGTCAAAGGCAACTATGCGGTGCTCATCTCACTTTCAGACCGAGGGAGCCGGCGTTTGTCCACAGACAGTTTTCCAGGTCATGTGGCCAGCATGATTCAACCACTACTGGCGCACGGAGGATTGTGGTGAGAGCCAGAGCGCATGGAAACGCCATTTACCTTCCCGCTGCAGCAGAGCCAGTTTATCTACTTGCACTGGTGTGCTTTCGAACTGCTACCGGTAGGTTGGCAGAAGAAACTCAGGTGAGTGCAAGGGCCCTAATACTAGATCACGGGGGCAACACCTGTAAATTCAGGGTGGAAATGCCATTCAGATGCAAAACTTCACCTCCGTTGGACACAAGCAAACATTGTGGGGGGATGACAGATTGTTGTGGCAACGTTTGCAAATATATTCATTTGTTACGTTTAGCAGGAAAGTTACACTGAGCGGTATTATTTGTATGCCGCTATATTATCAGTGGCTTACAGCAATGAAACAAAACCATACAATAAAAGCCGTAAAAAGTTAAACGCAGGTTAACCATTGTTTGGAGCATGTCTTCTTAATTGCCTGTACAGGCCTGGCGGAATAGAAAAAAATTTCAGCAGATGTTTGAAAGTTAGCACAGAAGGCACCTGCTGAATCTATGTTGGCAGAGTAGTTCATAGGACTGGGCTGATGACACTCAAGACTTGGATTCTTCTTGTCGAATGAGCCTTTCCAACTTGGGGAACGACCAGTGGTTGTTGCATGTAATCTCAGTGATCAACCTGGGATTTGTAAATTAAATCAAGAACCTTGAACCCGTCTCGGTAGGAAGTGGGCAGCTGTTTTAACAGTGGTGTCACACATTTTCTTTCTTTTTTGTTTTACATATTTAAAATTATAATCACACCACAACTTATCCACAGTTAAAAGATTCCTCCTAATCTCTGGACTTCCCATGGGTTCTGTTTAACATTTTTATACTGCATCTTTTTTCAAAAATTCATGCTTTTTCTAACTCCACTATGTCCATATTTCTCGTTACATTACAAGTGTTAATGCAGTCCTGCTAATGTTTTCAACTGCTTGCAGTGGTCTTTAAGGTAAATTATTAATTTCCCCCATTCCTTATTAAAGTTTTGGGCTTTCTAGTTCCTGAGCTTTCCGGTCAGTTTTGCCATCTTGGCATAGTCCATCAACTTGATTTGCCATTCTTCTCTGGCAGGGACTTTATCTTCCTTCCATCTCTGGGCTATATAATAATAATAATTTATTATTTATACCCCGCCCATCTGGCTGGGTTTCCCCAGCCACTCTGAGCAGCTTCCAACCGAATATTAAAAACAGTACAGCATCAAACATTAAAAACTTCCCTAAACAGGGCCGCCTTCAGTTGTCTTCTAAAAGTAAAATAGTTGCTTATTGCCTTGACATCTGCTGGGAGGGCGTTCCACAGGTCAGGTGCCACTACCGAGAAGGCCCTCTGCCTGGTTCCCTGTAACCTCACTTCTCGCAATGAGGGAACTGGCAGAAGGCCCTTGGAGCTGGATCTCAGTGTCCGGGCTGAATGGTGGGGGTTCGAGACGCTCCTTCAGGTATACAGGACCGAGGCCATTTAGGGCTTTAAAGGTCAGTACCAACACTTTGAATTGTGCTCGGAAATGTACTGGGAGGCAGTGTAGATCTCTCAGGACCGGTGTTATGTGGTCCCGGCGGCCACTCCCAGTCACTAGTCTAGCTGCCGCATTCTGGATTAATTGCAGTTTCCGGGTCACCTTCAAAGGTAGCCCCACATAGAGTCCATTGCAGTAGTCCAAGCGAGAGATAACTAGATCATGCACCACTCTGGTGAGACAGTCTGCGGGCAAGTAGGGTTTCAGCCTGCGTACCAGATGGAGCTGGTAAACAGCTGCCCTGGACACAGAATTGACCTGCGCCTCCATGGACAGCTGTGAGTCCAAAATAACTCCTAGGCTGCTCACCTGGTCCTTCAGGGGCACAGTTACCCCATTCAGGACCAGGGAGTCCTCCACACCTGCCCGCCTCCTGTCCCCCCAAAACAGTACTTCTGTCTTGTCAGGATTCAACCTCAATCTGTTAGCTGTCATCCATCCTCCAACCGCCTCCAGACACTCACACAGGACCTTCACCACCTTCACTGGTTCTGATTTGAAAGAGAGGTAGAGCTGTCTTTCTGCTCCCTTGGAATTTCAGCACCTACAATTCCTAATTTTTTAAAAAAATGGTGTCACACATTTTCAACCAGATGCCTCCATCAGCAGCCATCTGGAGCTTCCGAATCAGACCCAAGGGCAGCCCCATGTAGAGCACATTACGGTAATCCAGCCTCGTGGTTACCAGCGCATGGACTACTACAGTGATCAACCTAACCTTGTTCACGAACTGCCATTGTTGGTGAACCAGATGCAGCTGGTAAAAAGCACTCGTAGCCACAGAGGACACCTGGGCCTCTATTGGCCAAGGTATCTCCAGGAGTATCCTCAAGCTACACACTTGCTCCTTCAGAGGGTGTGCAACCCCATCCAGAGTAGGTAATTTGCCTATTTCCCGAGCACAAGAACCACCCACCCAAAGAGCCTCTGTCTTCCCAGGATTCAAGCACAGTTTATTGGCCCTTATCCATTAGGGAAGCCCCTAATGCTTTGCTTTATCAGGGTAGGGATAGACCTCTCAACATGCCACGGCCAATTTCTCCTCTCCCCTTCCTTGGCTATACAGTGGTACCTCGGTTTAAGTACACAATTGGTTCCGGAAGTCTGTACTTAACCTGAAGCGTACTTAACCTGAAGCAAACTTTCCCATTGAAAGTAATGGAAAGTGGATTAATCCGTTCCAGACAGCTCTGCGGAGTACTTAAACTGAAGCGTACTTAACCTGAAGCAAACTTTCCCATTGAAAGTAATGGAAAGTGGATTAATCCGTTCCAGACAGGTCCGCGGAGTACTCAACCTGAAGCGTACTTAACCCGAAGTATGAGTGTAATTGGTTCTGGAAGTCCGTACTTAACCTGAAGCGTACTTAACCTGAAGTGAACTTTCCCACTGAAAGTAATGGAAAGTGGATTAATCCGTTCCGGACAGGTCCGTGGAGTACTTAAACTGAAAGTACTCAAACCGAAGCGTACTTAAACCGAGGTATGACTATAAATGCCAGCAATTTCCTTCCATTACACAAGGAGAGCCAATGGCAGGGGTGATGGAGTTATAGTTCAGCAACATCTGGGGGGCCGCAGGTAGCCCAATCTTACACCACACCTTCCTTCACATGCCCAGGATCAGCTCTTGGTTTGCTCAGCAAACTCTGATGCCCCTCATCCTATGTGGGTGGACCTTTGTGGCCACCATCAGAGCTACATAGCCAGGAGCCACCATTTATATTTCCTACAATGCTCTTGAGTGATCTTACGGAAACCTGCAGAAACTTCCTTTTAGGGTTGCACTTGCTGTTTGTCGAGGAACTTTATGCCAAATCCAATTCCAACAGCCCAATGGGATTTCCCGTCCGATATCTCTTTCCCAGCTGTTTTGGCATGAATTTCTTGTTAAGATCCACACCCAAAAAGGATTTCATACATTTCACTTAATAACTCTGCTGTGTGTGCTTCCCCCTGTAATCGGTGTTTTGAATTCCATGGGTTCCTTTAAATGACAGAATCTAGAGATTAAAGTCAGAGCTATATGTCTAAACTGTTGATATTGATACAATGGTGGTCTTACTTGTCCCGTATCGTTGAAGATAGCAGCAGAAGTTCTAGCAGCTCCATCCTTCATTAACAAGCTAAATTCTGCCAAATCGTGATATTTTCCAAAGAGTAATGCCCCTTAATAAGTTTCCATCTTGTATTTCAATATTATAATAGGTTGCAGTAAAACGTGATAATCCTGGATTTAACCTAAGTTTGTATTCCAAATCATAAATCTTCCATAGTTCAAGCACAAGAGCATTCTCCCTGTGGTTTCCAGGAAATGATACTCAGAAGCATTGCTGTCTCCAACTGTGGAGGCAGAGCGTAGACATCAGCTAGTAGCCATCAGCAGCCCGCTCCTGCATAAACTTCTCTAATCTTTTAAAGTTGTTGGCCATCACTGCCTCCTGTGGAACAGAGTTCTATAGTTTATTATATACAGTGGTGCCTCGACTTACAAATTTAATCCGTTCCGAAGGCACCTTTGTAGGTCGAAAAATCCGTAAGTTGAAAAACGCCATTGGAAACGTGATTTCCCATAGGAATGCATTGGAAACGGAAAAATTCGTAAGTTGAAGCAACCCTATCTAAAAATTCGTAAGTCGAAAAATCCCTATCTGAAACCGCTGTGGTTTCCTTTCGGGTGTCGAGACATTCGTAAGCGCGCGGCCATTAGCCCCATTCGTAAGTCGAAAAATTAGGTTGTCGAGTTGTTCGTAAGTTGAGATACCACTGTATATCTTTATTGCGGTCCATAGACCCACAAAACGGCTTCAAAACAAGATACAGTTAGGACAACCAAACAACAGGCCAAAGAGACCGAGGTAGTCATTTTGTTATGTCTAGAGCGTGATGGTCTTTTTTTCTTGCGACCACCAAAAGAAACTTTGCCACGGTCAGTGTAATATATGACCTATCGTCCAGAAGGTATTTAAACAAAGCCTATTCTGGTAGGGGATGCCTCTCAGTCTACCATTTAAAACTTCCGAAGGAGCAGTTCCATAGTTTAACCATGCACTGTGTTGAAGAAGTATTTTCTTCTGTCTGTCCTGAATCTTCTAACATTGGATGTCCCCTACTTTGTTGGCTACCACCCTCTTGCTGTCCTCGCTTTTTCCATGCCACAAATCATTTTTTAAAAGCTGTATTGGGGAGTCGGGGGGGGGGAGCTTTCAGAAGCCATTGGGCTATCTATACCTCTGTTGTGAACCGCCCTGTGATCTTCGGATAAAGGGCGGCATGCAAATTTAATAAATAAAAATGAAACCCATGGTCATTGGCCATGCTGGCTGGAAGGTCCGGCCCTTCCACTTGTCAGAGTGAGGCAGCTGGTGAGGGGTGGGCAAAGTTCTGTGTGCCACCCCAACAGTCTTGCATCCCATAAACTAGCCTGCTGCTCTTGTGTGTATTTGCAGGAGAATGCCCCATCGTTAGTGTCAAAGGAAGAGTGAGCTACCAGTCTCGGCTGCTTTTGTGCATGGAACTGGAAGAAGCACGTTCTTGTTCTGTGCCTTAGATGACAAAATGCCCTGATTCCAATGCCACCTGGTTCCCCATTCCTGCTGCAAAGGAGGGGAAAGCGATCATCTGAACCCACCAGAAGATCACGGAGAGAAGGCCGCAAACTTCTCCATCACAACTTTTTCACGGAGAGGCATTTGTGCAGAGCTGAGCGTGAGGCACTTAACCCGAAGGTGTAACACAGACATTCTTTTGCAGAGATAATCTTCCTTTCGAACAGAATATAATTTCTGTGGGTGACAAAGTGTTTTCTTTCTCTTCTCCCTCCCCCAACAACAACAAAAAACCCCACTCTGGAAGGTGTCTGCCACTAAGTACAGTGGGGATCTTTATCCTCCCCTGCCTGATTTGTGATTCCAAATGTCCTGGGGAGAAAAGAGAATCGGAGAGTATCAGAACCTCCCCAGTTTGCCCGAGCTTTAGAGAGATAAAATATAGTGCATTACCCTTCTGTATCACCTAAACCTCTTTTGTTCCCTTTTGAATAGGACGATTAAACAAAGGCCGACTAACCAAATTAAAGTATAAAATGAACGCTGAGATATGGAGACCTTGCCTGCAAGAATGTTAATGAATGAAGTTCACTGAAGCCATGCTGGCTAAGTTTTCAATACTAATAGTTTTATGTGCAATCTTTAGATCGCTGTGGGGTATTTTCCCTCCCTCTCTCTCTCTCTCTGTTCAGAAGTTTTTAAAAGTCTAAAAGTGGATGCATTTCCGTGCCTGCAGAACAAAGCAGATAATGTTCTGAATAACGTCTCTCTCTCTCTCTTAACAAATGGTGTCAGTCACTCTCTCTCTCTCTCTCTCTCTCTCTCTTTAGGAAATGATCTTGATTTAATGCAATTGAGGGGGTAGGGAGCCTTAGGTCTCTCTTTGCCATCTCCAAGGCATGAAGCAACTGTTGAGCCATGTGCTCAGCAAATCAGATGTCGTAAAGTGCAGCCTGGCAGATTGCTAGCCAGATGGGTGCAAGGTGGAGCCTTGAAAAGACCATCACAATTCTTCACTCGGCTCTCGGGATCCAATATTTCCTTGATTAGTAGTATCTATAACCTGTTCCTCTGCCCGCAAGCTCTCGTGGCAGCACACAACAATTCGTTAAAATGCAGCCACCACCTTGGATGGCTTTAAGGTAAAGGTAAAGTGGCCCCTGACCATCAGGTCCAGTCGTGTCCGACTCTGGGGTTGCGGCGCTCATCTCGCTCCATTGGCCGAGGGAGCCGGCGTTTGTCCGCAGACAGCTTCCGGGTCATGTGGCCAGCATGACTAAGCTGCTTCTGGCGAAGCAGAGCAGCGCACGGAAACACCATTTACCTTCCTGCCGGAGCGGTCCCTATTTATCTATTTATCTACTTGCACTTTGATGTGCTTTCGAACTGCTAGGTGGGCAGGAGCTGGGACCGAGCAACGGGAGCTCACCCCGTTGCAGGGATCCGAACTGCCGTCCTTCTGATCAGCAAGCCCTAGACTCTGTGGTTTAACCCATTAGACAAATTTGTGGAGAGGAGACTTTTAATGGCTATTAGTCACGATAGGCACATTCTACCAGAGGTAGCTGCCGGGGGGAGAGTGCTCTTGCACCCAGGTCCGACTTTCAGGCTTCCCATAAGCATCCGGTTGGCCACTGTGGGAAAAGGATGCTGAACTAGATGCGTTGTCATTGGTCTAATCCAACCATGGGGAGTCGGGGAGCAAAAGAAGGCAAGTTGCACGACATCCATGGCCATGAGTGAGAAGGGCAGGCACTGAGGAGGAGAAGTGGTGGTTTAAAACAACAGCAGATATTTGAATAAAGCAGGGAGGAGGGCAGAGAACTGAAAGGAAAATGGCGCCGACTGCATGCAGATTCAGGATTGTCATGTGGTTCTACAGATCCTCCAATTGGGGCTGCACTCTGACTTCATGCGAATGCAGAATTATTGGTGTGGTGCTACAGATCCTCCAATGGGGGCTGTGTGATGGCAGCCTTACATTTGTATATATATAGGAAGATATACATGTACATTACACACACACACACAATCCGTATGTTCACACAGAGAGAAGAAAGAGAGAGAAGCACCAACATTATCACCAAGAGTGGTAATCAAGAGTGATAATGTACGCTGTGTTCTTAGGGCAGGGGCTGGTGTACAATTAGCACATATCAGAACATCTCATACGCTACATGCCCACAAATTAAACCAGCGGTTTCTGTTCTCCTGCCTGTTCACATCAGGTGTGCTAGTGGCATCTTCATGATACCCAGGGCTTTTTCTTTCTTTTTTTGCAGCCGGTGGGCGCCGTTGCCATTCTATGAGAGCAAGCGAGACATTCATGGTGAGCTCTGGCACCTTTTTCCCTGGAAAAATAGCACTGATTATGCCACTTCACTTCTTTGTAGCACCATAGGGAGCTTTCTCATTCTGAGTCAGCCCAGTGGCCTATCCAGCTCAGTATTGTCTTCACCGATGGGCAGCAGCGCTCCAGCATTTCAGACAAGGAATATTCCTGGGGCCCCTAGAGGGGTCAGGGATCAAACATGGGACCACCTTCTACATAGAAAGCAGATTCTCTGCCACTGAGCTACAGTCCAATCCTAAGCATTTGCTTTCATTGATACCCTACATTTCTTCCATCATGGAGGCCAAGGTGAGAGGCACATGTGGCTTCCAGGCAAGTTCGCACACACAAAATTCCCCCTGACTTCCCTTCAACTTTTCTGAAAGAAGCCCAGGAAACTGCCACATATGCATGTGTGTGCTAACAGGGAATCTACCGTAGATCCAAGTGCAAGTTCCCACTCCTCACTGTGTACATAGCTGCCAAGTCTCCCGTTTTCCCCGGGAAACCCCCGTTTCTCCAGCTGTCCCCAGTCTAAAAAATGGATTTTTTTGTTTTTTCCCAGTTTATTCTGGCGCGACGGCCATTTTGGAACTGGGCGGAGCATGCTCAGAAGCGACTTTTGATGCTGCTTTGCCCAGTTCCAAAATGGCAGCAGCGCGACTTCTGGTGCGGCGGCCATTTTGGAACTGGGCACAGCAACATCAAAAGTCACTTCTGAGCATGCTCCGCCCAGTTCCAAAATGGCCGTCGCGCTACTTCTGGTATGCTACTTTCGGTCCGGTCCCTTAATTTTCAGAGAGGAACTTGGCAGGTATGACTGTGTAGCCAGGGCCAGAGCTAGCATTAAGGCAAGCTAGGCAATCGCCTAGGGTGGCAACATGGAGGGGGCGCTGCCAAGCCTTCCCCCCACCACCCGCCACCCGCCCGCCATGCCCAGATGGGAGAGCGAGGGCTCCAGCAGCGCCTTCTCTCTCCGCCAGCACGGCGAGCAAGAGCGTGACAACTTGTCACTGGGGCTGCAGGCAGGCAGGAGAGCGCCCGCCGCGGCGCCCGGAAGCTCTGGGCTACAACAGACGCTCGCGGGGCCACGACGGGAGAGTAAGCTGGGAATGAGGGGCGCAGCACTGGAGCAGCCGCCCTAGGGAGGGTCATGCCTTCCGCGTCTCCTGAGCTCGCTGCCTTGGCTGCCGGCTCCTCCTCCGCCTCCTTGAATGGGGCCGGGGGGCTCCGTGAGGCCCTGGCTGTGCTGCGCGCCCAGAGTATGGCGGCGTCCGCCACGGTGGGGAGGAAGGCGCGCCCTGAGCAGGAGGTGCGCTGCTGGGGCCAGGGGCCCGCCGGGCACATCTGCGACACTGCCGACATCCGCCTGCACCGGGGCGGTGCCGTCTCCGCCTGCGGCAAGTACGGCGTGGCCGGTGAGTGGGGCGCGAGCCAGGCAAGGGCATCCTTATTTGGTCTCTTCTTGTTGCTTTGCATAAATGTGCACAATGATGCTTGAGATTATTTCTGTGCAGCCTTTTCCAAGCTGGTGCCTTCCAAGCTGGTCCCAGCAGCCTCAGAACCCCTCTCTGGAAAATGGAACAAGCTGTATGACCAAGGCACTGGGAGTGAAGGGTGGCACCCATGATCTCTGTGAGTGAGGCTTGCAGTTGCTGTGGTTTCGGAAGGGCCAAAACCAGATGGGACACAGGGACACACATAGGAACTGCAGTTCAGACTATTTGTCTATCAGGCCAAGAAATGTTTGCACTAGTTTTTTTCCTACTTTTTATTTTTTCTATTTTTATTTATTTGTTTGTTTGTTTGTTTATTGGGGGGGCGCCAGAAGGTGATCTCGCCTAGGGCGCAAAAAACCCTAGCACCGTCCCTGTGTGTAGTGGAAACTACAGAGGGACATATGAAATACAGGTGAGAAATAATCAACAGTGTGGTTCGGCCAAGCAACACTTGAATTAATAATAAGTGAGTCAGTGCCTCTGGGCATGTGCCAAGTAATTTCAGTAGGTTGTTCTTATATAAGCAGGCACACCATCAGTGTACATGAGAGGATTGGCTGTCCTCGTTCTTATTGCTGTTTTTTTTATTGTTAAGTCCCTTTGGGATACTTCATGGGAAGCGATCCACAAATTAAATCAATCAATCAATTTCACAGGTCTGATTACCTAGCCTCCTGAAAACACTTGCTGTACTTCAGCCGAGAAGAGCTTGTGCCTTCCAGAACATGATGGGATCCTTGTATGCATTTATCTTGGTAGTATTGCCCAAACTGATGGAGCAGAGCCAATCTACTAGGTGTAGAAAGAGACACATCATGGCAAACTCATTGTCTTGAGTGCCAATCCTTATGTGAGCCAAAATGGGTTATGGGTCCAAGATGAATCTCCAGGGGCAAGAGGGAGGGATCAACATGCTTTGAGGCACCCCAAGGTTTCCTGAAGTACAAAATACCTTGCGGAAGGGGGGGGGAGGGCTGAAACAAGAACTGAGCATGCTCAGCAAGCACAGAAGTGTGTGCATGTATGGAATGGAGTATCTTGAAAGAGGACAAGGCTGGCTGGCTTGCAATGTTTGTTGCAGGCCTGGCTTGTTCTGATGCTATCACAGAGCAGAGAGCAGAGGTAGGTTGCATTGCTGCACAAGTTGACAATTGATTAGTTTATTTGTTTGAGGAGTTTATCGCTGCCTTTCATGTATGCCTCAAGGCAGCGAAAAATAAAAATAAAGTAATGAAATGAAATGCCAAATGAAAACCAAAAAAGAACGATCCAGTAAATAAACTTAGGAGCATGTCGGTTTGGAGTCTGACTTTAACTGGAACTCCTACCCACTTGCTCAATGGAGAAAAAGATGGGTGGGTGAGAGCTCTCCTGGGGTCATGCCCCCTTGGAATCCTATTTGCAAAGAAACTGCTCCGGAGCAGGTCAATGACAGAGCAGGTCTATGAATGCAGCCTACTGAGGCCCCCCTCCAGGCTGGAGAGTTATTATTTCATAATATTTATATACTAGTTGGTTGGTTGGTTTTTACAAATTGGTTTACAAAAAGAACAAAAGCCAACAAGATTATTAGTAAACATAATTTCAAATTTAAAAACAATCCCAGCAGGAAGAGAGTTCCACATGCAAGGAGCCACCGCAAAAATGCCCCATCCTGGGACTTCACACCAGGGGCCACATCCCATGTAGGGACCACCAGGAGGGCTTCTTCTGCCAATCTTAAAAGGCTGATAAGAGTTGAATTGGGCCTGGGAAGCAACTGGCAACCAGTGCCACTGGTTGTTGTTGTTGTTGTTGTTGTTGTTGTTGTTGTTGTTGTTGTTGTTGTTGTTTTTAGGAACAGCTTTATCTGGGCCTTTTCAGGACCCCACCTCCATCCTGTGATTATAATTTCTTTTAACAGCAACAGTAAGCCGGCTCAGAAGAGGCTGCCCCTTCCAAGATTTGTACAGCATCGTTTTGCATTAGCTGCGATTTCCAGACCATCTTCAATAGCAGTCCCACATAGAGCATAAACCATGCTCTTTTCCTGTATCCTGAGCACACAAGAGTACGCTAAAAATATAGGTGCCTTATTGTAGCCTTCATCAACCTAGTGCACTGAATGGGGTAACTGTGCCCCTGAAGGACCAGGTGCGCAGCCTGGGAGTCATTTTGGACTCACAGCTGTCCATGGAGACGCAGGTCAATTTTGTGTGCCAGGGCAGCTGTCTACCAACTCCATCTGGTACACTAGTTGCTTTGGAAGACGATAATCAGGCATCCACACAACATGGCCAGTCCAATGAAGATGATGTTGAAGAATCATTGCTTCAACACTGGTAATCATTGCTTCTTCCAGTACACTGGCATTAGTATGCCTGTCTTCCCAGGTGATGTGTAAAAATTTTCGGAGACACCGTTGATGGATTCTTTCAAGGAGTTGGAGATGGCGTTTATAAGTGGTCCATGTTTCACAAGTATACAGTAAGCCTCTGCATATACCTTGGAAGCTGCCATACACTGAGTCAGACCCTCGATCCATCTAGCTCAGTGCTGCCTACACTGACTAGCAGCGGCTCGCCAGGATTTCAGACAGGGAGCAATTCACAACCCAAGAAACTGGGAGCTGAACCTGGGACCTTCTGCATGCAAGCAGAGCTGGCTCAAGACATTTTGCCACCTGAGGCGAAGGACAAGATGGCGCCCCCCTCCTAAGGCACATGCAGAAGCCAATTGGACTGGTAGTTGAATCTTACTCCCATATGGGTGAAAGGATGACGTCTTTCACTCCACTTGAAGGCAGCAGACCAGCACCAGGGGAACATGGCCCTCATAGATCTGGCTACCCCCCGCACCTCAGCAACTGCCTCCCTCTCCCTCATCGTAGGACCAACCCTGCATGCATGGCAGGTGTGCCGCCACAGAACCATAGCCCTTCCTAAAGTCGAGACATCCCTCACTTCCTCTTTCATTGAAGTGACACCTCTACATTCCTGATCCCAGAAAACCCAGAAGTAGTAGAAGAAAGCAAGGAGGAAGAGGAGGAGGAGGTGGTGTATTTTCTCCAGGAAGTTGCATCATGATCTTTTCCTTGCATGGGAGATGGTTATCGGCCAATATGTTAATGGTAGCAATTTGTGGTCTTCGGGGAACGAAGAGCACTCTCTGGCAACTGCAAGACTCTTTAATTAGTAGTTGCATTTGCTTCTAACCTAGATTAAAGAGAGTTGTCCGGATTAGGGAGGGAGCAAGGAAATGGGTTGTAGGTCGTCCTTGCTGAACCAAAGCCAGGATTAAGTCGGTGAAGAAGCTGGGTCAACAAATGGAAGACGTTTCGCTGACTCCGCCACTGCTATTGGCCATTCTTCTACCCCATCCGGATAGCCTCTGGCTCCTCATCACCATCCTTGTTATCTGCTGCAGATTATAAAATGTCTGAGCAGTGATTGCTCATGGATCCAGGCAGTAAGCTGCCCGCTCTGCTCCAAATCCCTCCCCGCAAGGTCTAACTTCTCCGGGTAGCTTTAGCATGTGATCCCCATTACGGTTCGTTCCCAGCTGAAACGTAACTTGTGTCAGTCTAACTGGCTCCGGGGCCGTCTTTACCAGGGGGTGCAAGGGGTGCGGGGCACTTGGGCGCTGAATTCTGGGGGGCGGGCGCTGAAGCCGCCTAAGCTCTTAACTATTTACCTGTTATGAAATAATGAATACTTTTGATCAAGCTTGAAAAACAAAATACATATATACCTAGGTATTACCGAAATGTATTGACTTTGTGCACTTATTTACCAAAGACGTGCTTGTCCAGCAGCAGCGCTTATCATTCCCAACGGTGGCGCTTGTCAGACTCAACTATTTGGGGGCGCTGGGCGGATTTTTGCACCCCGGCGGCGCATATGCTAAAGACTCCCGTGACTGGCTCACATTGACCCTGCCTTACCTTTGACTCTTGCATGAATGTGGCGTGAACAGGAAGGGAGAGGGGCTCTTGTGCTTGAATCCTGCTTGCAGATTTCCCACAGCCATCTAGTTAGACCTAGGTTAGACAGGATGTTGGACTAGATGGGCCATTGGCCTGATCCAGAAGGATCTATCACTCTTATGTATGTACCTTGATGGCATTCTCTGAATTGGTGATAATAATCCATGTAACCATGGCCCTGATCAATGGATAATTGCATTGATCCCATGGTGACTCACAGCAAAGTACTCGTTTAATCTTTGAATCATGACCGATAGTTCAACAGGGAAGGACACCTCCCACATTAGCAGCTTCATGGAAGTGCAGAATTTTAGAGTTGGAAGCAGGCGCACACCAATACAATATGGCCTGGTGGGAAGAAGAAGAGTTTGGATTTGATATCCCGCTTTATCACTACCCGAAGGAGTCTCAAAGCGGCTAACAATCTCCTTTCCCCTCCTCCCCCACAACAGACACTCTGTGAGGTGGGTGGGGCTGAGAGACTTCGGAGAAGTGTGACTAGCCCAAGGTCACCCACCAGCTGCATGTGGAGGAGCGGAGACGCGAACCCGGTTCCCCAGATTACGAGTCTACCGCTCTTAACCACTACACCACACTGGAAGGTGCCCCAGGCCGACCAGTGCGGCCTGGTGCACAAATGTCATACTGGGAGGCGTCCTGGCTGGCCTCTCCTAATGCAACATTCATCACGTGCATACACATAACATCCCACACAGCCACCCACCCTAATGCTAGGCGCAGTTCGGCGCCTGTGGTTTGAAGGGACCATGGGGGTCATCTAGTCCAACCCTCTGCAATGCAGGAACCTCAGCTAGATCATCCATGACAGATGGCCCTCCAACCTCTGCTTACAAGCCTTCAAGAAAGGAGAGTCCACCACCTCTCTCTCGTGGGAGTCTGTTCCACTGCTGAACAGCTCTTACCACCAGAAAGTTCTTCCTAATGCTTAGTTGGAGTTTCCTTTCTTATAATTTGACCCCACTGGGTCCTAGCCTCTGGAGCAAGAGAAAATAAGCTTGCTCCATCCTCCTTTAGCTATTTGAAAAAGGCCTCTCATCTCCAGTGGCGTAGCATGGGTTGCTGGCACCCAGGGCTGGCAAGTTGCCAAGAGTGCCAGAGCGCCCTCCCCACCGGACTGCTCTGCCACCTTTCCAGGGCAGGGATCTCCAGAGAAGCTGACACCTGCATGCGGGTGCCTAGTTGCGCCCCCTCATAATTTTGTGGGGGGCCCCCCACGCTACACCACTGATCATGTCTCTTCTTTGCCAGGCTAAAAATACCCAATTCCCTCAACTGGTTCTCATAAGGCTTGGTTTCCAGACCCATCCAATTCATGGAGGGTGACCTTGTGAAGCAAGGAGCCTCCTGTCTACATGAAGGGCAATTCCAACAGTGTTGTGGGTGGAGTTTGCACATAGATTTCTGCAGACGTCTCTTGCATGTTTAGGGAGATTGCTACTTCCTATCACATGAAGCTCTTCTGATGGAATTCCAGGGACCTCTTTCACTTTACCCCTTCTTCTTCTTCTTCTTCTTCTTCTTCTTCTTCTTCTTCTTCTTCTTCTTCTTCTTCTTCTTCTTCTTCTTCTTCTTCTTCTTCTTCTTCTCAGCCTCCTAATGCTTTGGGCTGCTGAACCTGGAACGCGAACCCTCAAACTTTTGGCATATATCCACACTGGAAACTTACACTTGGTTCCCTAGCCATTTCTCTTCCTCAGGAGGAATCTGGGAACTGTACTTTTGGGAAGAGACTTGAAATCTCCAACCAATAATTCTCAACTCCTTCATCAAAGTACATCTTAGTATCTAGTGGAGGAATACAGGAAGTAAGAAGCAAGAATACAGGAAACTGTCTTCTGCCAAGTGGATTCAAACTACAAGAAAGAAGATTCCACCTAAACATTAGGAAGAACTTCCTGACAGTAAGAGCTGTTTGGCAGTGGAATTTGCTACCAAGGAGTGTGGTGGAGTCTCCTTCTTTGGAGGTCTTTAAGCAGAGGCTTGACAGGCATATGTCAAGAATGCTTTGATGGTGTTTCCTGCTCAGCAGGGGGTTGGACTGGATGGCCCTTGTGGTCTCTTCCAACTCTATGATTCTATGATTCTAAGTCAGGTCATTGGTCCATCTAGCTAGGGTTTCAGATAGCGATCACTCCCAGCCCTACCTGGAGATGCCAGGGACTGAACCTGCTCTACCACTGAGTTATGGAACATCCCCATAGCATCAGCTTGTCAGGTTTGTGGGATCTCCAGCCTCATATAACCAACATGCTTTAATTAATGCGTGAAGGGGTTAAGACCATAGAGTTAGATGTCTTGCCAGGTTTAGCGAGGTCACTCTCTTGCACCTTGGCAGGAAAGCTTGTGAAATCTTTGTTCTGTCTTCTTCCACCATGTGAAACCTACCACTAAAGAGGTCTGGTCACTTCTAGCTCAGACTGTGTGGCTTAAGCAAGCCAACTTGGTGTTTTTATGGAAATGATTTAGAAACATTTACTGTTTTGAAACCTAAGTTGTACTGCCCATCTTTTCCTTTGCAATCTGGAAAAGCAATTGAATCTGACTTTCGAAGAGTTTGTAAGTAAACCATTTTTAACTTACCAGACATGTGGTCTCTTTCTGTGCTACGGGAAGTGGGGAACTTTGGGACTTTCTCACTATTATTATTATTAGACTTTATATACCACCCCATACCTGGAGTATAAAAGAGTACTAACAAGTACTTGCCCCAATCCTGGATCTTAGGCATCCAGGGGAATTTTTCCTTTTATTATACCCAGTATTTTATCTTTTAACCAAACCAAACAGGGCCGGCTCTAGGTAGAGTCCTGGTGGCGCGGTGTGCCAGGGCGCCGGGCCAGTAGGTGGGGCGCTGTGCAGCAAAGCTGCGCGGAAACCATGCTGCGCCCTGCGAGGGCGGGGGCACCAGAGCGATCTCCGCCCCTCAGCACCAGGGCGCCCGACCTGCTCGAAACTGCCCTGAAACCAAATAACAAAAAAAAACAACCAAGTTGATTTCAAATGGTTAACTAAGATTCCAGAATTTAGATGAAGTATTGGGCAAAGATATGTGAGATGTCAGGCAGAGAGGGCTTCTAAAAAGGAGCCTCACTCAGGCCTAGGATTCTCTATGGACAAACTTGTTGATCTAGATCCATGGGCACAGATCCAAACCCTAGATGTGTTGTGCAAAGAGTGCCTAGGCTGAGTGTGAGTGTGGGCTTTCCACCCCCGGACTATTTTAATTCTTTGGGCAATGACAAATCTGTTTATCTCTGCTCAAAGTGCCCTTCATCAACACCCAGACAAGAGCTGTAACTCAACTTCAGATCAGATCATCTTTCTCACACTTTTACTACTTCAAGATATACCAGTGTGATGCAAGAGGACAACTAAGTCATCTTCCGGAAATGTATAACAAATATGGGCATCACACCTGAGCTGGATCTATGTAGCCTACTGCCATCTCCTTGAACTGGCAGCTTACGAAAGTTGGACGGGCTAACCTGGTTCAATTCTTGGCGTCTTCAGGGACAGACCCTCTACCTGAACCAAAGGAGAGCAGTCAGTGTTGATAATGATGAGCTAAATAGACCAAGACAGCTTTCTGTGCAGGGCCGTTTTAAGCATATCTGGCGCCCTGGCGCCGTGATGCGAAGATCCCTCTGCCCCCCCCGTTTCCCAGCGTGGCTGTCTGGCGGGTACAGCGCGGCTGCCACGGGCTCAGCAGCGCACCCAACCTTGTTTGTAGCGCACCCAACCCTCAGCAGCGCACCCAACCCTTGCTGTAGGGCCGGCCCTGTTTCTGTGTTTCTAAGGTCTCACACAGAGATCGTCCCCAAGATCCTTTCAGCCAGAGATGCCAGCCAGTGGCCGAGACACCACTAGGCTATAGTCAAGGCTAGAATAAGGTGGTTGGGTGCACCCAGGGTGGCGAGCGTCCCAGGGGGGCGGCGTGGGTGTCGTCCCCCCTCAGGGATGACACCCAGGCAAACCGCACCCCCCTGCACCCCCCTTCCTCTGCCAGTGGTTGGGTGGCCCCTTCCCCTGCAAAGGAACTCATGAAATAAAGCACCACAGAACAAGTCTGGTTAAAGACTAACAAATTTAACATGGCATAAGTTTTCAGGGGACGCAGGTGGCGCTGTGGGTTAAACCACAGAGCCTAGGGCTTGCTGATCAGAAGGTCGGTGGTTCGAACCTAAGTTTTCATGAACAAAAACAAACAAACAAAAAGACTCTGATTACGTGCAGATTCACAACTCTCAGATCAACGTTTATTTATTGCCTACCTTGATTAAGAAGGGGTTCATCTGAGATCAGATACTCCAGATAAATTATTTTTCTACAAACATTGTTGCACAATAAATATGGGTAGATGTTACAGAATCCCCACCAAGTGGCAAATGCAAAATGTGAAAGCTTTGCAAAGAGGGGCAGTCCTAAGTTTGTGACTTAACTTTTTCATAAATGCCATGTGCTATACTTGGTGATATTATATGACTATATACCCTACAATTCCTTGCAAGACAGCTGCAATCCTGAACTCACTCATCTTAGGGTTGCCATATTTCAAAATGTGAAAATCCAGACACAAAAGTTGCTGAGTGTTTTTTGTTTTTAGTTTTGAGCTCTTTGGGGGCAAAATTTGGTATTTTAAGCTATTTTAAGGGAAAGTAGCAAAAGCAACACAGATTTTCACAGACATTTTGCCGATTTCCACCCAGACACTGCTTCCAACTGCTGTATTCCGGGTATATCCAGGAAATTCTGGACCCTAACTCACCTAGGCGTAAGCCCCATTGAATACAAAGAGGCTTACTTCTTATATACAGTTAACTATATACCGTATATAGTTAACTATATACCTTGAAGACCAACTAAGTTTTTATTTTGGTATGAGCTTTCGTGTGCATGCACACTTCTTCAGATACAGTTTTCACTGTATCTGAAGAAGTGTGCATGCACACGAAAGCTCATACCAAAATAAAAACTTAGTTGGTCTTTAAGGTGCTACTGAAGGAATTTTTTTATTTTACTTCGATCCAGACCAACACGGCTACCTACCTGTAACTATATACCTTGAATTCTTGATGAGTGTCCAGACTTCAGCTTTTGCACAGCAGGAAACAAATCTGCACCTCTTTGCAAAGTTCTAACCTTTTTCTCATTTGTCATTTGGTAGAGAGTCTTTAACACCCATCCACGTTTATTGTGCAATGAAAATAATGTGCAGGGAGTAGCTACGGTAATCTTGGGAAAGAAAGAAAGAAAGAAAGAAAGAAAGAAAGAAAGAAAGAAAGAAAGAAAGAAAGAAAGAAAGAAAGAAAGAAAGAAAGAAAGAAACCATGGGGGAAACAGCAGCATTTTAGTACCCAAGGGATTGCTATAACCTGTTGGCCAAACAACTCACTTCTCAGTCACAGCCCTGACTTCACTGAAAAGCGGGAGCAGCCAGGATGGTTCATCTAACAGATATCACTTAGAAGATTACCTACACATTTTGCTTCCTAACTTTTCTTCTTGGAAACCTGGAGACTTTTTTATTTTTTAAAATGAGTGTTCAGAGTCTTGGGGCTCTTGAAGTCAAGCCAAGGCAAACTCTGGTGCAATTGCTGCAAATATACCATTTTAATCCAGCCCTCGCTGTAGCTCCATGGTACAGAATCTCAGACCCTCCAAAGGTCCCTATTTTCCAGGGACAGCCCCGGATTTACAGAAGCTGTCCCAGTTTCTGATTTGATCCTGGAATGTCCCGTTTTCCCCTTAGGGCGTCCCTATTTTCATTGGATAAATGTTGGAGGGTATGGAGTTATGTGACCTCTGAACTATAGAAACTTTAGAAGGCATCTGAAGGCAGCCCTGTATACGGAAGTTTTTTTAGTGTTTTATTTTGCTTTTTTATATGTTGGAAGCTGCTCAGAGTGGCAACCCAGTCAGGTGGGGTGTGTGTGTTATAAATAATAAAATTATGATGGTGATGATGATGGAATAAGACATTCCTATTTTAATTGGAGAAATGTTGGAGGGTGTCGAATCTGCTTTGCCTACAGAAAGTCACAGGCTGAATTCCTGGAATCTCCAGGTGGAGCTCGGAATGTCCACTGCTTCTGAGTGGCTCCCCATCAGTAAATCCAGGGCTGTCCCCAAAAAATAGGGGCACTTGGAGGGCCTGAGATTGTTTCAGAGCATGAGACTGGCAACACTAGATTTCTGACTTCTGGGCAATGCCAGTCAGGCCTCATTGGGCTGGAATATAAGGGCCCATTTTCATTATTATTTATTAAAATTGTACACCGACCTTCATCGCTGGATCTCAGGGCAGCCCACAAGATAAAATTACCACAATATACATAATAAAAATAAGAACGACAACTAACCAATTATCCCCCCCCTCCCACAACAAATTTAAAAGGACATTGGATGTCAAGCATCTGAAGACCTGGTTGATGAGGAACATTTTCCGCCTGGCGCCTAAAGGTATGTAATGAAGGCACCAGGTGAACCTCCTTGGGGAGAGGATTCCACAAATGGGGAGCCACCACAGAAAAGGCCCTGTTCTCGTGTTGCCACCCTCCGGACCTCTCGTGGAGGAGGCACATGAAGAAGGACCTCAAAAGATGATCTCAGGATCTGGGTCGGTTCATATGGAGAGGCAGTCCTTGGGAGTAATGCGGTCCTGAGCCATTTAAGGCTTTATGGGTCAAAACTAGCACTTTGATTTGGGCCTGGAAACTAACTGACAGCCAGTGCAGTCAGACCAGGATTGGTGTAATATGCTCAAACCATCTTGCCCCAGTGAGCAACCTGGCCACTGAATTCTACACTAGCTGAAGTTTTCGAGCCGTCTTCAGAAGCAGCCCTACATAATGGTAAATAATAATAATAATAATAATAATAATAATAATAATAATAATAATAGACTATAAGGGCTCAGGCAGTCTTTAAACTCTGTGTGCTACCCAAGCAGAGCAGGAGAAAACAGCCACATGGATTTTCCCCACCCACCTTAACATTGGTTTTCCGGATGGTAGTCAAGTGGAAAATGCTCATGCAATCCACCCACGCCCAAGCGGTTGCAGCATCCGCAGCCACACACCACAACCATGTGGGACTGCAGTGCAGGGATTGTCCCTTCACGGCTGGGAGTAAGTGAAGGGTGTCTAAGCAAATCACCAGCTGTACATATTGTGGCAGTGAGTTCCGCAGGTCAGTGCTATGTCCCATTAGATTCTGGCTCCCAAGTAAAGCAACGGGATTGTTGTTGATTTGCGTGTTTGAAATATTTGGCGGCTGTCCGTTACTCAGCCAGCTTTTCTCTCCCCTCCCTCTCTCCCTCTTCCTCTTCCTTTGGGTTACCCCTTCCCACATGAAATTAGACTGAGGACCATATGCAGTCCTCAGGCTGCAGGTTGCTTACCCTGATCTAAACAATAAAAGTACTGATGGACAGAAGCATTCCATAACTAAGGGGCCAACACTGAAGAGGCCCTCTTCCCCAGTCAGCTGGAGGAGGACTTCTGAAGCAGATGCTCAAAAATCATAGAATCGTTGTGTTGTAGAGTTGGAAGGGGCTGTGAGGATCATCTAGTTCCACCCCCTGCAATGCAGGAATCTCCTGCCCAACATGGGATTCAAACCCAGGACCCTGAGATTAAGACTCCCATGTTCTACCGACTGAGCTACCCCAGTTGTACCACTCCTGAATACAGAAGAAAGCAGTGCCATTCCTAAACACAGGGATGGGCAACCAGTTGGCCTCCAACTCTCATCATCCCCCAGCTCACATGGCCAATGATCAGGGGTGATGGGGGTTGTAGTCCAACAGTGTCTGAGAAGAAGGCACAGGAGTTAGATGTTTCTTCAGCTCCCATAAAAGGATCCAGGATCTGGAGAAAGAGGGGAACAAGGAATGAGAAAGTGTTGTGTTTTGGAGGTTGAATTATGCCCGGCTACATTCTCACAATTCCCTTAACACAACTTGGGACCAGTTTACCTATGAGATTGTCTTACCCCACATGTGCCCCCTCAACCCCTTCAATCAGTGGAATTGGCACCATTGCAGGTGCCTCATAATACCCATTCCACATTTGTGAGAACTCAATCTTTTAGCGTGGCAGCACCTAGATTCCCTGCCTATTGAGATCAAGCAGGCCCTTCCACCGTCCTCTTTTCAGTGTCTTTAAAAACACTATTGTTTAGACAAGCTTACCCATAAGGTACTTTCTGCATGTGCTGTAGAGGGAAGCGAGGGGCAGGTGGGGCTCATCCACCTGGGAAAGTAGCCCATTTAGGGGAACGAAACCTCTGATCCGAAACCTCTGCTGCCTTGTGAGATACCTTGGGGAGAATAAAAGGCTAAGGAGTAAATTCTATACAAATTATAGATTCTAGAGTCCCTAAGACGGTCGAATGGCTCCTTGTACACCTCCTTCCACCAACTCCTGCAGACAAGCTGGTGCCAAACATATTGTTCTGCTTTCCTTTGGACCACATCAGCGAGGCCGAGAGGGAGGTCTTGCCATCTGGGTGACCCAGCACCTCCAGACACACTGCCCAGGCTTGTGCCCCAAGGAGGCTGCTAACACAGCAGTTTGGCTTCACCCCCAGAGGCGCACTCCATTGTCTCTTAAGACAAACGGATGCCCACAACAGCCTAAATGTTTAGAAAGCTGTGGTACCGGTAGTTTGATTTACGGTAGTTTTTTTTAACATGTGTATATGTTTTAAAGTATGGTTGTGACTTTTTCTTGTTGTTACTGGTTTATCTTTTGAGGGTTGTTGTTTTCTTGCAATCAAGCAGTGTATAAATTATATGAAAGAAATAAAGAAATAAACAATTCCAAGCACTGTGCCATGTTTCATTCAGAGCCTGTCTCTGTAACTCGAGAAAAAAAACTTTAAGAGATAAACATACATAAAGGGGAGTGCCTACATTTAAGACTGTTTTTCCTAATTTCCAGGTCTCATTAAGCAGCAGAGGAAATCATTTTCCCACAATGTACGTCCTGGTTTGTTTTATAATATATGACGATAGACCATTAGAAGCTGTGAGCATTCCGGACTGTAACGTCCTCTCACTTTTTCCAACCGTAAATCATCAACGCATCCGACAGGCTCTCCTGATAGCAACTTGATCCCCACATCACCTCCTCGAGCTCTGATATTCCATTCATGCTGTTGTATCTTGCATGGAAGGATGTGGGATGTCTAGCAATGACCCCAAGCCTGGAGGGGTTTTTTGCAAGTTGATTTAATATATGCGTTCCAGTTTTCCAAAAACAGTTCTGAGCTCAAAGGGCGGGGGGGGGTCACGAGAATAATAGCAAGGCGAAAATGAAAAACATTACGATCAGTAGGATCAAAAACGCAATTATGTATAGATGAGGCAAAAGAGCAGATTCGCAAACGATGAATGCAATTTGAGGCAAACCCGTAGCGATTCGAAGTATACAGTGGTACCTTGGTACTCAAATGCCTTGGTTCCCAAACGCCAAAAACCCGGATTAAGTGTTCCGTTTTTTCGAACGTTTTTGAGAAGCCGAACATCCAATGAGGCTGTCAGCTATTGTTTCCGGGGCAGCTGCACCAATCAGAAGCTGCACCTTGATTTTCGAACATTTCAGACGTCAAATGGACTTCTGGAACAGATTAAGTTTGGCGCTTTTGTTTTTACTATTTATTTTGCGTTTTTGTTTTTGAGGCTTTTTCAGTTAATTTGTTCGTGTGGCTGTGTGAAACCCAGTTCAGCTACTGCTTGATTGAATGATTGTGTGACTGTGGAAATAGATAAACGCCCCCCCCCCCAATCCAAACAATGATTATAATCTGTGCAGGTAAGGAAAAAAATAATTTTAATTTTTATCATCTACAATACTGTCTTATTTATTTTATAGTAAAGGTAAAGGTAAAGGGACCCCTAACCATTAGGTCCAGTCGCAGACAACTCTGGGGTTGTGGCGCTCATCTCGCTTTACTGGCTGAGGGAGCTGGCGTACAGCTTCCCAAACTTCCATGGCGTACATGACCAAACCGCTTCTGGCGAACCAGAGCAGTGCATGGAAATGCCATTCACCTTCCTGCCAGAGCAGTACCTATTTATCTACTTGCACTTTGATGTGCTTTCAAACTGCTAGGTACAGTACATTGATTATTGCTTTCATTTTATGGATCCTTGGTCTTCTCGTTAGATAGTAAAATTCATGTTAAATTGCTGTTTTAGGGGTTGTGTTTTTGTATAGGCTGGAAGCTGCCCAGAGTGGCTGGGGCAACCCAGCCAGATGAGTGGGGTATAAATAATAAAATTATTGTTGCTGTTGTCGTTATTATTATGGAATAGGACATCCCTATTTCATCAGAGAAATGGTGGAGGGTATGACATTACTGGACCGTATCTTGGGTAGTTCTGGTTTTGACCTTTCAAACCCTAAATGGCCCTGGGTACTTGAAAGGTTGCATCATAAGAGTTCAGAGCTAAGTTTGACTGCAAGAGATGTCATGATCACTGTCCCTCCGAAACTGCTTTCTTAGCAGTGAGGTTTTCCAATTTTAGTCATCCTCTCCCCAACTTTGCTGGCTTCCTGGTTTCTCTTTTAATTATTGCTGACTTTAAAGTTGATATGGGTGAGTTTCTAAAAATGAGCTACGATCTTAATCAATGTTAGCTGCTTCAAAGCCAAGGGGTGTTATCCAATTAAGTTATAGTCAGGGCAGGCCTATGGAAAAGTAATAGCTTTAAGTTACTGCAGTCCATTGATTTTGGTGGGTCTACTCTGAGTATATATATGCTTATCACCGAACCTCTCTGTTTATTTATTTACATTTTTATAAACCCACACTTTGCAGGAAATAAAACAAGGCAGTGTAAAAGCAGAGGGTTAAACACATCCATGGCATATTAATGAAAAACTGGTTGGTGGGAAAAAATGTCACGTTTCAAAAGCCAACTTAACCATAGCTGCCAAATTATCCCTTTTTTTAAGGGATTTTCCCTTATGCTGAATAGGCTTCCTCGCGAGAAAAGGGAAAACTTGACAGCTATGAACTTAACAATACAAGTTCTTGGGTGGAGGTTCCAAAAGAGTTTATGTATCCTACTACAATCAGAACCCTCTATGTGCAAAAGTGGAAAGAATAAGTTCCAACGAAAGAAGAATGGAGTATGCAGAGATGGCAAAGTTTAAAGCAAAAAGAAGAGATGAAAAAGATGAGAACTTTGTCGAAGAGGGGAGGTTCTTTTCAGACTACTTGAGAATAAACTATAGGCAAATGAATTTGAGCAGGATTTGAATAATAGGCAAGGGAAAGGGAATAAATGAATGATTGAAATATAAGTTGTACTGTAATTGAAAATCGGAAATAAACGATGGTTATGGCCGCAGATAAAAGGAATACAACAGGTACATCACGGACGTAAGGAAGGGAAGTCAAAATGTAAGAAATTTTTATACTGAAAGTGAAATCAATGTCAAGCTTTGTGTAAAAATAACTAATAAATTTTTATTTACAAAAAAATACAAGTTCTTTTTTTAAAAAAAAGACACAAGGACGCCTCCTGTTGAACTTCTATTGGCAAAGAGTTCCACAGTAGAAGCCCTGCCACACTAAAGACCTGCTGCCCAGAAATGATTTTAGGGTAGCAGAGCCCGTAGATGCTGCAGAATGGAGTGTGAGAGGTGGGGGGGTTAGCGTCATATGGGGCGCTGCTGAAATTTGAGAGCCCATAGTCCGCCGACTGCCTGGTCCCCATGAAAGTCCCCTACCGAACTTCAGGCGCATGGGGGGAAACCCCAAAGGACCCTTAACAGAAGAGCTCAGTTTATCACTGAGATAATCTGGAGAGGCCCTGTAATTAGAAGTTGAGTGTTTAGTAGTGTCGCCAATCTCATTCTGTGGAACACTCTTCCAGCAGAGATGCGGAAATGGCCTTGTACCTTGGAGGCGGCACATTGTGTGGGGCTTACCGCCCCCCCCTTATTTTATTCAGGTTGGTGTCCCTGTTATCACATATGAAATCTTAGCATCAGATTTTGCTCAGTGGTAAGGATTCGGTATCATTGGCTATAGAGAGATGGTGTTTTATTAATTACTGTTTTTCTCTCATTCTCTCCCCCTCCCCTTGATTTCAGTAGTCCCATTAACAGGAGACTGTCCAATACACACACACACACACACACACACACGCAAACCCAGAAGTACCCGAATGGGTTACTTCTGGGTTTCGGTGCTCGAGCATGTGCAAAAGCACCGAATCGTGACCCGCATGTGCGCAGATGCAGCGCTGTGGGTTGTGAACACTGCAGGTTGCATTCACAACCCAAGCATCCACTGTATACTCTTATGTAAAGGTAAAGGGTAAAGGGACCCCTGACCATTAGGTCCAGTCGTGACCGACTCTGGGGTTACGGCACTCATCTCGCATTATTGGCCGAGGGAGCCAGCGTACAGCTTCCAGGTCATGTGGCCAGCATGACTAAGCCGCTTCTGACGAACCAGAGCAGCGCATGGAAACACTGTTTACCTTCCCGCTGTAGTGGTACCTATTTATCTACTTGCACTTTGACATGCTTTCGAACGGCTAGGTTGGCAGGAGCTGGGACCGAGCAACGGGAGCTCACCCCGTAGTGGGGATTCGAACCGCCGACCTTCTGATCGGCAAGCCCTAGGCTCAGTGGTTTAACCCACAGCGCCACCCGCATCCCTATACTGTTATGTAACTGCAGGTTCCTGCCAGAGTTTTTATCTGTTTACAATTTATCTGTAAATATTCAATAAACCATTTCCATTCTTTTATTTAAAAAGTTCGCTATCTTGATTTCTTTTTTTTTTCCGGTAAGTTTCACCATTTCTGCATATTCCACAAGTTTTTGTACCCATTCTTCCTTTTCTGGGACTTCTGCTTCTTTCTGTTTTTGGGCAAGTAACATTCTTGCCACTATAGTCGCAGGGGGACTTGTCCGCTTTGAGATTCTCAATAACATACTCTGATCAAAGTAACCATGCTGGCACAATGCAAACAGGTGTGTGGTGCACTGGGAACATGTGACCCACCTCTGGCATCGAGGGACCAAGAATCCGTCCTGGTCCAAGGCACCTTCCTATGATTTAATCGTGCTCCTATGGTTTAATAGATCATCTCTTTCACGGCATGTGCGTTCAACAGCTACCCAAAGCACGAGACGGACCACAACATTGCTTGCAAAAAATAAAAATAACGAAATCTGGGGAGCTCTTGGGAAGAGAAGGGAATATATGGCAGATATATCAACAAATCCTCTGCACTAATTGATGGGCCTCTGTATACATCATCCTGGATAAAGGGCCCTCGCGCAGTAAATGCTGATGTTTCGAGCCGCCCAATAGCATTTTGTTAACAAGTAGATAACGGAGGAGCAAGACGTGTTTGTTTAGCTGCTTATAGATAAACCCCGCCGTGTCTTTGTTAAGTTCCCCTCCCCCACCCCCATGACTGATGGCAAGCACTGAATGCAATAAATAATACTCTGGAGCCCTGATTGGCCATCTGACTGTAGAGCATCGGATGCAGCAGGGAATCTGACGGAGAAACAGCCATGGATGATCACAGCGCATTTCCTTTCCTTGTGATCATTAAGGT